>NC_133133.1:110576989-110781989 GCF_048418815.1 Hemitrygon akajei | reverse complement strand
GAGTCAGTCTCTCTCACTCACATATATAACCCAAGACAGTCTATCTCCATCAAGCGAGCAAACACACACACACACACACACACACACACACACACACACACACACACACACACACACACACACACACACAAACACAAACACACACACACACACACACACACACTAAACACACAGACACACACACACTACACACATAGATACACTACACACACACAGACACACACACATACACACTACACACAGACAGACACACTACACACACAGACACACTACACACACACACACAGACACACTACACACATAGACAGACACACTACACACACAGAGACACACTACACACACACACTACACACTACACACACAGAGACACACTACACAATACACACACAGACACAGACACACTACACACATAGACAGACACACTACACACTACACACACAGACACACACACTACACACATAGACACAGACACAGACACACTACACACATAGACACACACACTACACACAGACACACTACACACACAGACACAGACACACACACGGCACACACAGAGTGACACACTACACACTACACACATAGACACACACAGACTACACACATAGATACACTACACACACACACACTACACACAGACAGACACACTACACACACAGACACACTACACACTAAACACATAGAAACACTACACACACACACACACAGACAGACACAGACAGACACACACACTACTCACACACAGAGACACAGACACACACACAGACACACACACACTACACACACAGAGACACACTACACACTACACACACAGACACAGACACACTACACACACACAGAGACACACTACACACTACACACACAGACACAGACAAACTACACACATATGCACACACAATACACACATAGACATACACACTACACACTACACACACAGACACACTACACACTACACACACAGTCACAGACACTCTACACACATAGACAGAGACACTACACACTCAGAGACACACTACACACACACACTACACACTACACACAGACACACTACACACTAAACACATAGAAACACTACACACACACACACAGACAGACACAGAGAGACACACACACTACTCACACACAGAGACACAGACACACACACAGACACACACACACAACACACACAGAGACACACTACACATTACACACACAGACACAGACACACTACACACACACAGAGACACACTACACACTACACACACAGACACAGACACACTACACACATATGCACACACAATACACACATAGACATACACACTACACACTACACACACAGACACACTACACACTACACACACAGACACAGACACACTACACAAATAGACAGACACACTACACACACAGATACACACACTACACACATAGACAAACGCACTACACAAACACACACAGACACACTACACACAGACACACTACACACACACTACACAGACACAGACAGACACACACACACTACACACAGACACACTAAACACATAGGCACACACACTACACACTACACACACAGATACACTACACACTACACACACAGACACAGACACACTACACACATAGACAGACACACTACACACTCACACACACACACACACACTACACACACACTCTCCCGTACAGGTCTCACTGTTATCGTTAGATACAACGGACAACATCAATCAATCATATAAACAGACACACACACAAACACACACACACACACACACACACACACACACACACACACACACACACTACACACACACACACACACACACACTACACACACAATACACACTACACACACAGAGACACACTACACACTACACACACAGACAAAGACACACTACACACATAGACAGACACACTACACACTACACACACAGACACACACACTACACACATAGACAGACACACTACACACAGACACAGACAAAGACACACTACACACATAGACAGACACACTACACACAGACACACTACACACACAGACACTCACAATACATAGACACAGACAGACACACACACTACACACAGACACACTACACACACACACACAGACACAGACACACACACACTACACAGAGAGAGAGACACACTACACACTACACACACAGACACAGACACACTATGAACACAGAGAGACACTCTACACACACAGACATAGACACACTACACACATAGGCACACACACTACACACAGACACAGTACACACATAGAGACACACTACACACTACACACGACACACACAGACACAGACACACTACACACATAGACAGACACACTACACACTACACACACAGAGACACACTACACACACAGACACACACACTACACACATAGACAGACACACTACACACACAGACACAGCCACAGACACACTACACACATAGACAGACACAGTACACTCTACACACACACAGACACACACACTACACACAGACAGACACACTACACACACAGACACACTACACACCACACACACACACACAGACACACTACACACTACACACACAGACACACTACACACTACACACATAGACAGACACACTACACACAGACACACTACACACACACAGACACACACACTACACAGACACAGACACACACACACACACACTACACACAGACACACTACACACACAGAGACACAGACACACACAAACAGACACACACACTCCACACACAGAGACACACTACACACTACACACACAGACACAGACACACTACACACACACAGAGACACACTACACACTACACACACAGACACAGACACACTACACACATATGCACACACAATAAACACATAGACATACACACTACACACTACACACACAGACACACTACACACTACACACACAGACACAGACACACTACACAAATAGACAGACACACTACACACACAGATACACACACTACACACATAGACAAACGCACTACACAAACACACACAGACACACTACACACAGACACACTATACACACACTACACAGACACAGACAGACACACACACACACTACACACAGACACACTAAACACATAGGCACACACACTACACACTACACACACAGACACACTACACACTACACACACAGACACAGACATACTACACACATAGACAAACACACTACACACAGACATACTACACTCACATTACACACGTAGACAGACACACTACACACACAGACACAGACACACTACACACATAGACCGACACACTACACACACAAAGACACACTACACACCAGACACACACAGGCACACTACACACTACACACACAGACACAGACATACTACACACATAGACAGACACACTACACACACAGAGACACACTACACACACTCACTACACACTACACACACAGAGACACACTACACAATACACACACAGACACAGACACACTACACACATAGACAGACACACTACACACTACACACACAGACACACACACTACACACATAGACACAGACACAGACACACTACACACATAGACACACACACTACACACAGACACTCTACACACACAGACACAGACACACACACGGCACACACAGAGTGACACACTACACACTACACACATAGACACACACACACTACACAAATAGATACACTACACACACACTACACACATAGATACACTACACACACACACTACACACAGACAGACACACTACACACACAGACACATTACACACTAAACACATAGAAACACTATAGACACACACACACACAGACAGACACAGACAGACACACACACTACACACACACAGAGACACAGACACACACACAGAAACACACACACTACACACACAGAGACACACTACACACTACACACACAGACACAGACACACTACACACATATGCACACACAATACACACATAGACATACACACTACACACTACACACACAGACACAGTACACACTACACACACAGACACAGACACTCTACACACATAGACAGAGACACTACACACTCAGAGACACACTACACACACACACTACACACTACACACAGACACACTACACACTACACACACAGACACAGACACACTACACAAATAGACAGACACACTACACACACAGATACACACACTACACACATAGACAAACGCACTACACAAACAGACACAGACACCGACACACTACACACAGACACACTACACACTACACACACAGACACAGACACTCTACACACATAGACAGAGACACTACACACTCAGAGACACACTACACACACACACTACACACTACACACAGACACACTACACACTACACAGACAGACACAGACATACTACACACATAGACAGACACACTACACACAGACACACTACACTCACAGAGACACACTACACACACATTACACACGTAGACAGACACACTACACACACAGACACAGACACACTACACACATAGACAGACAGACTACACACAGACACACTACACTCACAGAGACACACTACACAAGCACACACTACACACGTAGACAGACACACTACACACTACACACACAGACACACTACACACTACACAGACACAGACATACTACACACATAGACAGACACACTACACACAGACACACTACACACAGAGACACACTACACACACATTACACACGTAGACAGACACACTACACACACAGACACAGACACACTATACACATAGACAGACACACTACACACTACACACAGAGAGAGACACTCTACACACTACACACACAGACACAGACACACTATAAACACAGAGAGACACACGACACACACAGACACAGACACACTACACACATAGACAGACACACTACACACTACACACACAGAGACACACTACACACACAGACACACACACTACACACATAGACAGACACACTACACACACAGACACAGACACAGACACACTACACACATAGACAGACACACTACACACTACACACACAGACACACAGACTACACACAGACAGACACACTACACACACAGACACACTACACACCACACACACACACACACACACACACACACACACACACTACACACACAGACACACTACACTACACACACTACACACATAGACACACTACACACACACACACACACACACACAAACAGACACAGACAGACACACACTCTACACACAGACACACTACACACACAGAGACAGACACACACACACAGACACACACACACTACACACACAGAGACACACCACACTCTACACACACAGACACAGACACACTACACACACAGAGACACACTACACACTACACACACAGACACAGACTCACTACACACATAGGCACACACACTACACACACAGTGACACACTACACACACAATACACACTACACACACACAGACACACTACACACTACACACACAGACAAAGACACACTACACACATAGACAGACACACTACACACTACACACACAGACACACACACTACACACATAGACAGACACACTACACACACAGACACAGACAAAGACACACTACACACTACACACAGACACACTACACACACACACAGACACAGACACACACACACTACACAGAGAGAGAGACACACTACACATTACACACACAGACACAGACACACTATAAACACAGAGAGACACACTACACACACAGACATAGACACACTATACACATAGGCACACACACTACACACAGACACAGTACACACACAGAGACACACTACACACTACACACGACACACACAGACACAGACACACTACACACTACACACACAGACACACACACTACACACATAGACAGACACACTACACACACAGACACAGACAAAGACACACTACACACTACACGCAGACACACTACACACACACACACAGACACAGACACACTATAAACACAGAGAGACACACTACACACACAGACATAGACACACTACACACATAGGCACACACACTACACACAGACACAGTACACACACAGAGACACACTACACACTACACACGACACACACAGACACAGACACTACACACATAGACAAACACACTACACACTACACACACAGAGACACACTACACAAACAGACACACACACTACACACATAGACAGACACACTACACACAGTCACAGACACAGACACACTACACACATAGACAGAGACACTACACACTCAGAGACACACTACACACACACACTACACACTACACACAGACACACTACACACTAAACACATAGAAACACTACACACACACACACACACAGACAGACACAGAGAGACACACACACTACTCACACACAGAGACACAGACACACACACAGACACACACACACAACACACACAGAGACACACTACACACTACACACACAGACACAGACACACTACACACACACAGAGACACACTACACACTACACACACAGACACAGACACACTACACACATATGCACACACAATACACACATAGACATACACACTACACACTACACACACAGACACACTACACACTACACACACAGACACAGACACACTACACAAATAGACAGACACACTACACACACAGATACACACACTACACACATAGACAAACGCACTACACAAACACACACAGACACACTACACACAGACACACTACACACACACTACACAGACACAGACAGACACACACACACTACACACAGACACACTAAACACATAGGCACACACACTACACACTACACACACAGATACACTACACACTACACACACAGACACAGACACACTACACACATAGACAGACACACTACACACTCACACACACACACACACACACACACACACACACACACACACTACACACACACTCTCCCGTACAGGTCTCACTGTTATCGTTAGATACAACGGACAACATCAATCAATCATATAAACAGACACACACACAAACACACACACACACACACACACACACACACACACACACACACACACACACACACTACACACACACACACACACACACACTACACACACAATACACACTACACACACAGAGACACACTACACACTACACACACAGACAAAGACACACTACACACATAGACAGACACACTACACACTACACACACAGACACACACACTACACACATAGACAGACACACTACACACACAGACACAGACAAAGACACACTACACACATAGACAGACACACTACACACAGACACACTACACACACAGACACTCACAATACATAGACACAGACAGACACACACACTACACACAGACACACTACACACACACACACAGACACAGACACACACACACTACACACAGAGAGAGACACACTACACACTACACACACAGACACAGACACACTATGAACACAGAGAGACACTCTACACACACAGACATAGACACACTACACACATAGGCACACACACTACACACAGACACAGTACACACACAGAGGCACACTACACACTACACACGACACACACAGACACAGACACACTACACACATAGACAGACACACTATACACTACACACACAGACACACACACTACACACATAGACAGACACACTACACACACAGACACAGACACAGACACACTACACACACACAGAGACACACTACACACTACACACACAGACACAGACACACTACACACATATGCACACACAATACACACATAGACATACACACTACACACTACACACACAGACACACTACACACTACACACACAGACACAGACACACTACACAAATAGACAGACACACTACACACACAGATACACACACTACACACATAGACAAACGCACTACACAAACACACACAGACACACTACACACAGACACACTACACACACACTACACAGACACAGACAGACACACACACACTACACACAGACACACTAAACACATAGGCACACACACTACACACTACACACACAGATACACTACACACTACACACACAGACACAGACACACTACACACATAGACAGACACACTACACACTCACACACACACACACACACTACACACACACTCTCCCGTACAGGTCTCACTGTTATCGTTAGATACAACGGACAACATCAATCAATCATATAAACAGACACACACACAAACACACACACACACACACACACACACACACACACACACACACACACACTACACACACACACACACACACACACTACACACACAATACACACTACACACACAGAGACACACTACACACTACACACACAGACAAAGACACACTACACACATAGACAGACACACTACACACTACACACACAGACACACACACTACACACATAGACAGACACACTACACACAGACACAGACAAAGACACACTACACACATAGACAGACACACTACACACAGACACACTACACACACAGACACTCACAATACATAGACACAGACAGACACACACACTACACACAGACACACTACACACACACACACAGACACAGACACACACACACTACACAGAGAGAGAGACACACTACACACTACACACACAGACACAGACACACTATGAACACAGAGAGACACTCTACACACACAGACATAGACACACTACACACATAGGCACACACACTACACACAGACACAGTACACACATAGAGACACACTACACACTACACACGACACACACAGACACAGACACACTACACACATAGACAGACACACTACACACTACACACACAGAGACACACTACACACACAGACACACACACTACACACATAGACAGACACACTACACACACAGACACAGCCACAGACACACTACACACATAGACAGACACAGTACACTCTACACACACACAGACACACACACTACACACAGACAGACACACTACACACACAGACACACTACACACCACACACACACACACAGACACACTACACACTACACACACAGACACACTACACACTACACACATAGACAGACACACTACACACAGACACACTACACACACACAGACACACACACTACACAGACACAGACACACACACACACACACTACACACAGACACACTACACACACAGAGACACAGACACACACAAACAGACACACACACTCCACACACAGAGACACACTACACACTACACACACAGACACAGACACACTACACACACACAGAGACACACTACACACTACACACACAGACACAGACACACTACACACATATGCACACACAATAAACACATAGACATACACACTACACACTACACACACAGACACACTACACACTACACACACAGACACAGACACACTACACAAATAGACAGACACACTACACACACAGATACACACACTACACACATAGACAAACGCACTACACAAACACACACAGACACACTACACACAGACACACTATACACACACTACACAGACACAGACAGACACACACACACACTACACACAGACACACTAAACACATAGGCACACACACTACACACTACACACACAGACACACTACACACTACACACACAGACACAGACATACTACACACATAGACAAACACACTACACACAGACATACTACACTCACATTACACACGTAGACAGACACACTACACACACAGACACAGACACACTACACACATAGACCGACACACTACACACACAAAGACACACTACACACCAGACACACACAGGCACACTACACACTACACACACAGACACAGACATACTACACACATAGACAGACACACTACACACACAGAGACACACTACACACACTCACTACACACTACACACACAGAGACACACTACACAATACACACACAGACACAGACACACTACACACATAGACAGACACACTACACACTACACACACAGACACACACACTACACACATAGACACAGACACAGACACACTACACACATAGACACACACACTACACACAGACACTCTACACACACAGACACAGACACACACACGGCACACACAGAGTGACACACTACACACTACACACATAGACACACACACACTACACAAATAGATACACTACACACACACTACACACATAGATACACTACACACACACACTACACACAGACAGACACACTACACACACAGACACATTACACACTAAACACATAGAAACACTATAGACACACACACACACAGACAGACACAGACAGACACACACACTACACACACACAGAGACACAGACACACACACAGAAACACACACACTACACACACAGAGACACACTACACACTACACACACAGACACAGACACACTACACACATATGCACACACAATACACACATAGACATACACACTACACACTACACACACAGACACAGTACACACTACACACACAGACACAGACACTCTACACACATAGACAGAGACACTACACACTCAGAGACACACTACACACACACACTACACACTACACACAGACACACTACACACTACACACACAGACACAGACACACTACACAAATAGACAGACACACTACACACACAGATACACACACTACACACATAGACAAACGCACTACACAAACAGACACAGACACCGACACACTACACACAGACACACTACACACTACACACACAGACACAGACACTCTACACACATAGACAGAGACACTACACACTCAGAGACACACTACACACACACACTACACACTACACACAGACACACTACACACTACACAGACAGACACAGACATACTACACACATAGACAGACACACTACACACAGACACACTACACTCACAGAGACACACTACACACACATTACACACGTAGACAGACACACTACACACACAGACACAGACACACTACACACATAGACAGACAGACTACACACAGACACACTACACTCACAGAGACACACTACACAAGCACACACTACACACGTAGACAGACACACTACACACTACACACACAGACACACTACACACTACACAGACACAGACATACTACACACATAGACAGACACACTACACACAGACACACTACACACAGAGACACACTACACACACATTACACACGTAGACAGACACACTACACACACAGACACAGACACACTATACACATAGACAGACACACTACACACTACACACAGAGAGAGACACTCTACACACTACACACACAGACACAGACACACTATAAACACAGAGAGACACACGACACACACAGACACAGACACACTACACACATAGACAGACACACTACACACTACACACACAGAGACACACTACACACACAGACACACACACTACACACATAGACAGACACACTACACACACAGACACAGACACAGACACACTACACACATAGACAGACACACTACACACTACACACACAGACACACAGACTACACACAGACAGACACACTACACACACAGACACACTACACACCACACACACACACACACACACACACACACACACACACTACACACACAGACACACTACACTACACACACTACACACATAGACACACTACACACACACACACACACACACACAAACAGACACAGACAGACACACACTCTACACACAGACACACTACACACACAGAGACAGACACACACACACAGACACACACACACTACACACACAGAGACACACCACACTCTACACACACAGACACAGACACACTACACACACAGAGACACACTACACACTACACACACAGACACAGACTCACTACACACATAGGCACACACACTACACACACAGTGACACACTACACACACAATACACACTACACACACACAGACACACTACACACTACACACACAGACAAAGACACACTACACACATAGACAGACACACTACACACTACACACACAGACACACACACTACACACATAGACAGACACACTACACACACAGACACAGACAAAGACACACTACACACTACACACAGACACACTACACACACACACAGACACAGACACACACACACTACACAGAGAGAGAGACACACTACACATTACACACACAGACACAGACACACTATAAACACAGAGAGACACACTACACACACAGACATAGACACACTATACACATAGGCACACACACTACACACAGACACAGTACACACACAGAGACACACTACACACTACACACGACACACACAGACACAGACACACTACACACTACACACACAGACACACACACTACACACATAGACAGACACACTACACACACAGACACAGACAAAGACACACTACACACTACACGCAGACACACTACACACACACACACAGACACAGACACACTATAAACACAGAGAGACACACTACACACACAGACATAGACACACTACACACATAGGCACACACACTACACACAGACACAGTACACACACAGAGACACACTACACACTACACACGACACACACAGACACAGACACTACACACATAGACAAACACACTACACACTACACACACAGAGACACACTACACAAACAGACACACACACTACACACATAGACAGACACACTACACACAGTCACAGACACAGACACACTACACACATAGACAGAGACACTACACACTCAGAGACACACTACACACACACACTACACACTACACACAGACACACTACACACTAAACACATAGAAACACTACACACACACACACACACAGACAGACACAGAGAGACACACACACTACTCACACACAGAGACACAGACACACACACAGACACACACACACAACACACACAGAGACACACTACACACTACACACACAGACACAGACACACTACACACACACAGAGACACACTACACACTACACACACAGACACAGACACACTACACACATATGCACACACAATACACACATAGACATACACACTACACACTACACACACAGACACACTACACACTACACACACAGACACAGACACACTACACAAATAGACAGACACACTACACACACAGATACACACACTACACACATAGACAAACGCACTACACAAACACACACAGACACACTACACACAGACACACTACACACACACTACACAGACACAGACAGACACACACACACTACACACAGACACACTAAACACATAGGCACACACACTACACACTACACACACAGATACACTACACACTACACACACAGACACAGACACACTACACACATAGACAGACACACTACACACTCACACACACACACACACACACACACACACACACACACACACTACACACACACTCTCCCGTACAGGTCTCACTGTTATCGTTAGATACAACGGACAACATCAATCAATCATATAAACAGACACACACACAAACACACACACACACACACACACACACACACACACACACACACACACACACACACTACACACACACACACACACACACACTACACACACAATACACACTACACACACAGAGACACACTACACACTACACACACAGACAAAGACACACTACACACATAGACAGACACACTACACACTACACACACAGACACACACACTACACACATAGACAGACACACTACACACACAGACACAGACAAAGACACACTACACACATAGACAGACACACTACACACAGACACACTACACACACAGACACTCACAATACATAGACACAGACAGACACACACACTACACACAGACACACTACACACACACACACAGACACAGACACACACACACTACACACAGAGAGAGACACACTACACACTACACACACAGACACAGACACACTATGAACACAGAGAGACACTCTACACACACAGACATAGACACACTACACACATAGGCACACACACTACACACAGACACAGTACACACATAGAGACACACTACACACTACACACGACACACACAGACACAGACACACTACACACATAGACAGACACACTACACACTACACACACAGAGACACACTACACACACAGACACACACACTACACACATAGACAGACACACTACACACACAGACACAGCCACAGACACACTACACACATAGACAGACACAGTACACTCTACACACACACAGACACACACACTACACACAGACAGACACACTACACACACAGACACACTACACACCACACACACACACACAGACACACTACACACTACACACACAGACACACTACACACTACACACATAGACAGACACACTACACACAGACACACTACACACACACAGACACACACACTACACAGACACAGACACACACACACACACACTACACACAGACACACTACACACACAGAGACACAGACACACACAAACAGACACACACACTCCACACACAGAGACACACTACACACTACACACACAGACACAGACACACTACACACACACAGAGACACACTACACACTACACACACAGACACAGACACACTACACACATATGCACACACAATAAACACATAGACATACACACTACACACTACACACACAGACACACTACACACTACACACACAGACACAGACACACTACACAAATAGACAGACACACTACACACACAGATACACACACTACACACATAGACAAACGCACTACACAAACACACACAGACACACTACACACAGACACACTATACACACACTACACAGACACAGACAGACACACACACACACTACACACAGACACACTAAACACATAGGCACACACACTACACACTACACACACAGACACACTACACACTACACACACAGACACAGACATACTACACACATAGACAAACACACTACACACAGACATACTACACTCACATTACACACGTAGACAGACACACTACACACACAGACACAGACACACTACACACATAGACCGACACACTACACACACAAAGACACACTACACACCAGACACACACAGGCACACTACACACTACACACACAGACACAGACATACTACACACATAGACAGACACACTACACACACAGAGACACACTACACACACTCACTACACACTACACACACAGAGACACACTACACAATACACACACAGACACAGACACACTACACACATAGACAGACACACTACACACTACACACACAGACACACACACTACACACATAGACACAGACACAGACACACTACACACATAGACACACACACTACACACAGACACTCTACACACACAGACACAGACACACACACGGCACACACAGAGTGACACACTACACACTACACACATAGACACACACACACTACACAAATAGATACACTACACACACACTACACACATAGATACACTACACACACACACTACACACAGACAGACACACTACACACACAGACACATTACACACTAAACACATAGAAACACTATAGACACACACACACACAGACAGACACAGACAGACACACACACTACACACACACAGAGACACAGACACACACACAGAAACACACACACTACACACACAGAGACACACTACACACTACACACACAGACACAGACACACTACACACATATGCACACACAATACACACATAGACATACACACTACACACTACACACACAGACACAGTACACACTACACACACAGACACAGACACTCTACACACATAGACAGAGACACTACACACTCAGAGACACACTACACACACACACTACACACTACACACAGACACACTACACACTACACACACAGACACAGACACACTACACAAATAGACAGACACACTACACACACAGATACACACACTACACACATAGACAAACGCACTACACAAACAGACACAGACACCGACACACTACACACAGACACACTACACACTACACACACAGACACAGACACTCTACACACATAGACAGAGACACTACACACTCAGAGACACACTACACACACACACTACACACTACACACAGACACACTACACACTACACAGACAGACACAGACATACTACACACATAGACAGACACACTACACACAGACACACTACACTCACAGAGACACACTACACACACATTACACACGTAGACAGACACACTACACACACAGACACAGACACACTACACACATAGACAGACAGACTACACACAGACACACTACACTCACAGAGACACACTACACAAGCACACACTACACACGTAGACAGACACACTACACACTACACACACAGACACACTACACACTACACAGACACAGACATACTACACACATAGACAGACACACTACACACAGACACACTACACACAGAGACACACTACACACACATTACACACGTAGACAGACACACTACACACACAGACACAGACACACTATACACATAGACAGACACACTACACACTACACACAGAGAGAGACACTCTACACACTACACACACAGACACAGACACACTATAAACACAGAGAGACACACGACACACACTACACACAGACACAGTACACACACAGAGACACACTACACACTACACACGACACACACAGACACAGACACTACACACATAGACAAACACACTACACACTACACACACAGAGACACACTACACAAACAGACACACACACTACACACATAGACAGACACACTACACACAGTCACAGACACAGACACACTACACACATAGACAGAGACACTACACACTCAGAGACACACTACACACACACACTACACACTACACACAGACACACTACACACTAAACACATAGAAACACTACACACACACACACACACAGACAGACACAGAGAGACACACACACTACTCACACACAGAGACACAGACACACACACAGACACACACACACAACACACACAGAGACACACTACACACTACACACACAGACACAGACACACTACACACACACAGAGACACACTACACACTACACACACAGACACAGACACACTACACACATATGCACACACAATACACACATAGACATACACACTACACACTACACACACAGACACACTACACACTACACACACAGACACAGACACACTACACAAATAGACAGACACACTACACACACAGATACACACACTACACACATAGACAAACGCACTACACAAACACACACAGACACACTACACACAGACACACTACACACACACTACACAGACACAGACAGACACACACACACTACACACAGACACACTAAACACATAGGCACACACACTACACACTACACACACAGATACACTACACACTACACACACAGACACAGACACACTACACACATAGACAGACACACTACACACTCACACACACACACACACACACACACACACACACACACACACTACACACACACTCTCCCGTACAGGTCTCACTGTTATCGTTAGATACAACGGACAACATCAATCAATCATATAAACAGACACACACACAAACACACACACACACACACACACACACACACACACACACACACACACACACACACTACACACACACACACACACACACACTACACACACAATACACACTACACACACAGAGACACACTACACACTACACACACAGACAAAGACACACTACACACATAGACAGACACACTACACACTACACACACAGACACACACACTACACACATAGACAGACACACTACACACACAGACACAGACAAAGACACACTACACACATAGACAGACACACTACACACAGACACACTACACACACAGACACTCACAATACATAGACACAGACAGACACACACACTACACACAGACACACTACACACACACACACAGACACAGACACACACACACTACACACAGAGAGAGACACACTACACACTACACACACAGACACAGACACACTATGAACACAGAGAGACACTCTACACACACAGACATAGACACACTACACACATAGGCACACACACTACACACAGACACAGTACACACATAGAGACACACTACACACTACACACGACACACACAGACACAGACACACTACACACATAGACAGACACACTACACACTACACACACAGAGACACACTACACACACAGACACACACACTACACACATAGACAGACACACTACACACACAGACACAGCCACAGACACACTACACACATAGACAGACACAGTACACTCTACACACACACAGACACACACACTACACACAGACAGACACACTACACACACAGACACACTACACACCACACACACACACACAGACACACTACACACTACACACACAGACACACTACACACTACACACATAGACAGACACACTACACACAGACACACTACACACACACAGACACACACACTACACAGACACAGACACACACACACACACACTACACACAGACACACTACACACACAGAGACACAGACACACACAAACAGACACACACACTCCACACACAGAGACACACTACACACTACACACACAGACACAGACACACTACACACACACAGAGACACACTACACACTACACACACAGACACAGACACACTACACACATATGCACACACAATAAACACATAGACATACACACTACACACTACACACACAGACACACTACACACTACACACACAGACACAGACACACTACACAAATAGACAGACACACTACACACACAGATACACACACTACACACATAGACAAACGCACTACACAAACACACACAGACACACTACACACAGACACACTATACACACACTACACAGACACAGACAGACACACACACACACTACACACAGACACACTAAACACATAGGCACACACACTACACACTACACACACAGACACACTACACACTACACACACAGACACAGACATACTACACACATAGACAAACACACTACACACAGACATACTACACTCACATTACACACGTAGACAGACACACTACACACACAGACACAGACACACTACACACATAGACCGACACACTACACACACAAAGACACACTACACACCAGACACACACAGGCACACTACACACTACACACACAGACACAGACATACTACACACATAGACAGACACACTACACACACAGAGACACACTACACACACTCACTACACACTACACACACAGAGACACACTACACAATACACACACAGACACAGACACACTACACACATAGACAGACACACTACACACTACACACACAGACACACACACTACACACATAGACACAGACACAGACACACTACACACATAGACACACACACTACACACAGACACTCTACACACACAGACACAGACACACACACGGCACACACAGAGTGACACACTACACACTACACACATAGACACACACACACTACACAAATAGATACACTACACACACACTACACACATAGATACACTACACACACACACTACACACAGACAGACACACTACACACACAGACACATTACACACTAAACACATAGAAACACTATAGACACACACACACACAGACAGACACAGACAGACACACACACTACACACACACAGAGACACAGACACACACACAGAAACACACACACTACACACACAGAGACACACTACACACTACACACACAGACACAGACACACTACACACATATGCACACACAATACACACATAGACATACACACTACACACTACACACACAGACACAGTACACACTACACACACAGACACAGACACTCTACACACATAGACAGAGACACTACACACTCAGAGACACACTACACACACACACTACACACTACACACAGACACACTACACACTACACACACAGACACAGACACACTACACAAATAGACAGACACACTACACACACAGATACACACACTACACACATAGACAAACGCACTACACAAACAGACACAGACACCGACACACTACACACAGACACACTACACACTACACACACAGACACAGACACTCTACACACATAGACAGAGACACTACACACTCAGAGACACACTACACACACACACTACACACTACACACAGACACACTACACACTACACAGACAGACACAGACATACTACACACATAGACAGACACACTACACACAGACACACTACACTCACAGAGACACACTACACACACATTACACACGTAGACAGACACACTACACACACAGACACAGACACACTACACACATAGACAGACAGACTACACACAGACACACTACACTCACAGAGACACACTACACAAGCACACACTACACACGTAGACAGACACACTACACACTACACACACAGACACACTACACACTACACAGACACAGACATACTACACACATAGACAGACACACTACACACAGACACACTACACACAGAGACACACTACACACACATTACACACGTAGACAGACACACTACACACACAGACACAGACACACTATACACATAGACAGACACACTACACACTACACACAGAGAGAGACACTCTACACACTACACACACAGACACAGACACACTATAAACACAGAGAGACACACGACACACACTACACACAGACACAGTACACACATAGACAGACACACTACACACTACACACACAGAGACACACTACACACACAGACACACACACTACACACATAGACAGACACACTACACACACAGACACAGACACAGACACACTACACACATAGACAGACACACTACACACTACACACACAGACACACAGACTACACACAGACAGACACACTACACACACAGACACACTACACACCACACACACACACACACACACACACACACACACACACTACACACACAGACACACTACACTACACACACTACACACATAGACACACTACACACACACACACACACACACAAACAGACACAGACAGACACACACTCTACACACAGACAGACTACACACACAGAGACAGACACACACACACAGACACACACACACTACACACACAGAGACACACCACACTCTACACACACAGACACAGACTCACTACACACATAGGCACACACACTACACACACAGTGACACACTACACACACAATACACACTACACACACAGAGACACACTACACACTACACACACAGACAAAGACACACTACACACATAGACAGACACACTACACACTACACACACAGACACACACACTACACACATAGACAGACACACTACACACACAGACACAGACAAAGACACACTACACACTACACACAGACACACTACACACACACACAGACACAGACACACACACACTACACAGAGAGAGAGACACACTACACATTACACACACAGACACAGACACACTATAAACACAGAGAGACACACTACACACACAGACATAGACACACTATACACATAGGCACACACACTACACACAGACACAGTACACACACAGAGACACACTACACACTACACACGACACACACAGACACAGACACACTACACACTACACACACAGACACACACACTACACACATAGACAGACACACTACACACACAGACACAGACAAAGACACACTACACACTACACGCAGACACACTACACACACACACACAGACACAGACACACTATAAACACAGAGAGACACACTACACACACAGACATAGACACACTACACACATAGGCACACACACTACACACAGACACAGTACACACACAGAGACACACTACACACTACACACGACACACACAGACACAGACACTACACACATAGACAAACACACTACACACACAGACACACACACTACACACATAGACAGACACACTACACACACAGACACAGACAAAGACACACTACACACTACACACAGACACACTACACACACACACAGACACAGACACACTATAAACACAGAGAGACACACTACACACACAGACATAGACACACTACACACATAGGCACACACACTATACACAGACACAGTACACACTCAGAGACACACTACACACTACACACACAGACACAGACACACTATAAACACAGACACACTACACACACAGACATAGACACACTACACACATAGGCACACACACTACACACAGACACAGTACACACACAGAGACACACTACACATGACACACACAGACACAGACACACTACACACATAGACAGACACACTACACACTACACACACAGAGACACACTACACACAGAGACACACACACTACACACATAGACAGACACACTACACACACAGACACAGACACAGACACACTACACACATAGTCAGACACACTACACACTACACACACACAGACACACACACTACACACAGACAGACACACCACACACACACACACACTACACACTACACACACAGACACATTACACACTACACACGTAGACAGACACACTACACACAGACACACTACACACACACAGACACACACACTACACAGACACAGACACACACACACACACACTACACACAGACACACTACACACACAGAGACACAGACACACACAAACAGACACACACACTCCACACACAGAGACACACTACAGACTACACACACAGACACACTACACAGAGAGAGAGAGACACACTACACACATAGACAGACACACTACACACTACACACACAGACACACTACACACTACACACACAGACACAGACATACTACACACATAGACAAACACACTACACACAGACACACTACACTCACAGAGACACACTACACACACACATTACACACGTAGACAGACACACTACACACTACACACACACAGACACACACACTACACACAGACAGACACACTACACACACAGACACACTACACACCACACACACACACACAGACACACTACACACTACACACTACACACATAGACAGACACACTACACACACAGACACACTACACACCACACACACACACACACACACACACGCACACACAACACACACAGACACACTACACACATAGGCACACACACTACATACAGACACAGTACACACACAGAGACACACTACACAAGACACACACAGACACAGACACACTACACACATAGACAGACACACTACACACTACACACACAGAGACACACTACACACAGAGACACACACACTACACACATAGACAGACACACTACACACACAGACACAGACACAGACACACTACACACATAGACAGACACACTACACACTACACACAGACAGACACACACACTACACACAGACAGACACACCACACACACACACACACTACACAGTACACACACAGACACACTACACACTACACACGTAGACAGACACACTACACACAGACACACTACACACACACAGACACACACACTACACAGACACAGACACACACACACACTACACACAGACACACTACACACACAGAGACACAGACACACACAAACAGACACACACACTCCACACACAGAGACACACTACAGACTACACACACAGACACAGACACACTACGCAGAGAGAGAGACACACTACACACTACACACACAGACACACTACACACTACACACACAGACACAGACATACTACACACATAGACAAACACACTACACACAGACACACTACACTCACAGAGACACACTACACACACATTACACACGTAGACAGACACACTACACACACAGACACAGACACACTACACACATAGACCGACACACTACACACTACACACACAAAGACACACTACACACCACACACACACAGGCACACTACACACTACACACACAGACACAGACATACTACACACATAGACAGACACACTACACACAGACACACTACACTCACAGAGACACACTACACACACATTACACACGTAGACAGACACACTACACACACAGACACAGACACACTACACACATAGACAGACAGACTACACACAGACACACTACACTCACAGAGACACACTACACACTACACACACAGACACAGACACACTATAAGCACAGACACAGACACACTACACACATAGACAGACATACTACACACAGACACACTACACTCACAGAGACACACTACACACACATTACACACGTAGACAGACACACTACACACACAGACACAGACACACTATACACATAGACAGACAGACTACACACAGACACACTACACTCACAGAGACACACTACACAAGCACACACTACACATGTAGACAGAGACTCTACACACTACACACACAGACACACTACACACTACACACAGAGAGAGACACACTACACACTACACACACAGACACAGACACACTATAAACACAGAGAGACACACTACACACACAGACATAGACACACTACACACATAGGCACACACACTACACACAGACACAGTACACACACAGAGACACACTACACACACACACAGACACAGACACACACACACTACACAGAGAGAGAGACACACTACACATTACACACACAGACACAGACACACTATAAACACAGAGAGACACACTACACACACAGACATAGACACACTACACACATAGGCACACACACTACACACAGACACAGTACACACTACACACGACACACAGACACAGACACACTACACACTACACACACAGACACACACACTACACACATAGACAGACACACTACACACACAGACACAGACAAAGACACACTACACACTACACACAGACACACTACACACACACACACAGACACAGACACACTATAAACACAGAGAGACACACTACACACACAGACATAGACACACTACACACATAGGCACACACACTACACACAGACACAGTACACACACAGAGACACACTACACACTACACACGACACACACAGACACAGACACATTACACACTACACACACAGACACACACACTACACACATAGACAGACACACTACACACACAGACACAGACAAAGACACACTACACACTACACACAGACACACTACACACACACACAGACACAGACACACTATAAACACAGAGAGACACACTACACACACAGACATAGACACACTACACACATAGGCACACACACTACACACAGACACAGTACACACACAGAGACACACTACACATGACACACACAGACACAGACACACTACACACATAGACAGACACACTACACACTACACACACAGAGACACACTACACACAGAGACACACACACTACACACATAGACAGACACACTACACACACAGACACAGACACAGACACACTACACACATAGTCAGACACACTACACACTACACACACACAGACACACACACTACACACAGACAGACACACCACACACACACACACACTACACACTACACACACAGACACATTACACACTACACACGTAGACAGACACACTACACACAGACACACTACACACACACAGACACACACACTACACAGACACAGACACACACACACACACACTACACACAGACACACTACACACACAGAGACACAGACACACACAAACAGACACACACACTCCACACACAGAGACACACTACACACTACACACACAGACACAGACACACTACACAGAGAGAGAGACACACTACACACATAGACAGACACACTACACACTACACACTACACACACAGACACAGACATACTACACACTCAGAGACACACTACACACACACACTACACACTACACACAGACACACTACACACTACACACACAGACACAGACACACTACACAGAGAGAGAGACACACTACACACATAGACAGACACACTACACACTACACACACAGACACACTACACACTACACACACAGACACAGACATACTACACGCATAGACAGACACACTACACACAGACACACTACACTCACAGAGACACACTACACACACATTACACACGTAGACAGACACACTACACACACAGACACAGACACACTATACACATAGACAGACAGACTACACACAGACACACTACACTCACAGAGACACACTACACAAGCACACACTACACATGTAGACAGAGACTCTACACACTACACACACAGACACACTACACACTACACACAGAGAGAGACACACTACACACTACACACACAGACACAGACACACTATAAACACAGAGAGACACACTACACACACAGACATAGACACACTACACACATAGGCACACACACTACACACAGACACAGTACACACACAGAGACACACTACACACACACACAGACACAGACACACACACACTACACAGAGAGAGAGACACACTACACATTACACACACAGACACAGACACACTATAAACACAGAGAGACACACTACACACACAGACATAGACACACTACACACATAGGCACACACACTACACACAGACACAGTACACACTACACACGACACACAGACACAGACACACTACACACTACACACACAGACACACACACTACACACATAGACAGACACACTACACACACAGACACAGACAAAGACACACTACACACTACACACAGACACACTACACACACACACACAGACACAGACACACTATAAACACAGAGAGACACACTACACACACAGACATAGACACACTACACACATAGGCACACACACTACACACAGACACAGTACACACACAGAGACACACTACACACTACACACGACACACACAGACACAGACACATTACACACTACACACACAGACACACACACTACACACATAGACAGACACACTACACACACAGACACAGACAAAGACACACTACACACTACACACAGACACACTACACACACACACAGACACAGACACACTATAAACACAGAGAGACACACTACACACACAGACATAGACACACTACACACATAGGCACACACACTACACACAGACACAGTACACACACAGAGACACACTACACATGACACACACAGACACAGACACACTACACACATAGACAGACACACTACACACTACACACACAGAGACACACTACACACAGAGACACACACACTACACACATAGACAGACACACTACACACACAGACACAGACACAGACACACTACACACATAGTCAGACACACTACACACTACACACACACAGACACACACACTACACACAGACAGACACACCACACACACACACACTACACACTACACACACAGACACATTACACACTACACACGTAGACAGACACACTACACACAGACACACTACACACACACAGACACACACACTACACAGACACAGACACACACACACACACACTACACACAGACACACTACACACACAGAGACACAGACACACACAAACAGACACACACACTCCACACACAGAGACACACTACACACTACACACACAGACACAGACACACTACACAGAGAGAGAGACACACTACACACATAGACAGACACACTACACACTACACACTACACACACAGACACAGACATACTACACACTCAGAGACACACTACACACACACACTACACACTACACACAGACACACTACACACTACACACACAGACACAGACACACTACACAGAGAGAGAGACACACTACACACATAGACAGACACACTACACACTACACACACAGACACACTACACACTACACACACAGACACAGACATACTACACGCATAGACAGACACACTACACACAGACACACTACACTCACAGAGACACACTACACACACATTACACACGTAGACAGACACATTACACACGTAGACAGACACACTACACACACAGACACAGACACACTACACACATAGACAGACAGACTACACACAGACACACTACACTCACAGAGACACACTACACAAGCACACACTACACACGTAGACAGACACACTACACACTACACACACAGACACACTACACACTACACACACAGACACAGACACACTACACACACACACACTACACACAGACACACTACACACACAGAGACACAGACACACACAAACAGACACACACACTCCACACACAGAGACACACTACACACAGAC
This sequence comes from Hemitrygon akajei, assembly GCF_048418815.1. Lineage (NCBI taxonomy): Eukaryota > Metazoa > Chordata > Chondrichthyes > Myliobatiformes > Dasyatidae > Hemitrygon > Hemitrygon akajei. Next base: position 110,754,274 of record NC_133133.1, on the reverse strand, counting down.
ACACTACACACACACAGACACACACACTACACAGACACAGACACACACACTCACACTACACACAGACACACTACACACACAGAGACACAGACACACACAAACAGACACACACACTCCACACACAGAGACACACTACAGACTACACACACAGACACAGACACACTACACAGAGAGAGAGACACACTACACACATAGACAGACACACTACACACTACACACACAGACACACTACACACTACACACACAGACACAGACATACTACACACATAGACAAACACACTACACACAGACACACTACACTCACAGAGACACACTACACACACATTACACACGTAGACAGACACACTACACACACAGACACAGACACACTACACACATAGACCGACACACTACACACACAAAGACACACTAGACACCAGACACACACAGGCACACTACACACTACACACACAGACACAGACATACTACACACATAGACAGACACACTACACACAGACACACTACACTCACAGAGACACACTACACACACATTACACACGTAGACAGACACACTACACACACAGACACAGACACACTACACACATAGACAGACAGACTACACACAGACACACTACACTCACAGAGACACACTACACAAGCACACACTACACACGTAGACAGACACACTACACACTACACACACAGACACACTACACACTACTACACACAGACACAGATATACTACACACATAGACAGACATACTACACACAGACACACTACACTCACAGAGACACACTACACACACATTACACACGTAGACAGACACACTACACACACAGACACAGACACACTATACACATAGACAGACAGACTACACACAGACACACTACACTCACAGAGACACACTACACAAGCACACACTACACATGTAGACAGAGACTCTACACACTACACACACAGACACACTACACACTACACACAGAGAGAGACACACTACACACTACACACACAGACACAGACACACTATAAACACAGAGAGACACACTACACACACAGACATAGACACACTACACACATAGGCACACACACTACACACAGACACAGTACACACACAGAGACACACTACACACTACACACGACACACACAGACACAGACACACTACACACATAGACAGACACACTACACACACAGAGACACACTACACACACAGACACACACACTACACACTACACACACAGACACACACACTACACACATAGACAGACACACTACACACACAGACACAGACAAAGACACACTACACACTACACACAGACACACTACACACACACACAGACACAGACACACTATAAACACAGAGAGACACACTACACACACAGACATAGACACACTACACACATAGACACACACACTACACACAGACACAGTACACACACAGAGACACACAACACAACACACACGACACACACAGACACAGACACACTACACACATAGACAGACACACTATACACTACACACACAGACACACACACTACACACATAGACAGACACACTGCACACACAGACACAGACACAGACACACTACACACATAGACAGACACACTACACACTACACACACACAGACACACACACTACACACAGACAGACACACTACACACACAGACACACTACACACCACACACACACACACAGACACACTACACACTACACACTACACACATAGACAGACACACTACACACACAGACACACTACACACCACACACACACACACACACACACACGCACACACAACACACACAGACACACTACACACATAGGCACACACACTACATACAGACACAGTACACACACAGAGACACACTACACACGACACACACAGACACAGACACACTACACACATAAGCACACACACTACACACACAGAGACACACTACACACACAATACACACTACACACAAAGAAACACACTACACACTACACACACAGACAAAGACACACTACACACATAGACAGACACACTACACACTACACACACAGACACACACACTACACACATAGACAGACACACTACACACACAGACACAGACAAAGACACACTACACACTACAGACAGACACACTACACACACACACAGACACAGACACACTATAAACACAGAGAGACACACTACACACACAGACATAGACACACTACACACATAGGCACACACACTACACACAGACACAGTACACACACAGAGACACACAACACAACACACACGACACACACAGACACAGACACACTACACACATAGACAGACACACTATACACTACACACACAGACACACACACTACACACATAGACAGACACACTGCACACACAGACACAGACACACTACACACATAGACAGACACACTACACACTACACACACACAGACACACACACTACACACAGACAGACACACTACACACACAGACACACTACACACCACACACACACACACAGACACACTACACACTACACACTACACACATAGACAGACACACTACACACACAGACACACTACACACCACACACACACACACACACACACACGCACACACAACACACACAGACACACTACACACATAGGCACACACACTACATACAGACACAGTACACACACAGAGACACACTACACACGACACACACAGTCACAGACACACTACACACATAGACAGACACACTACACACTACACACACAGAGACACACTACACACAGAGACACACACACTACACACATAGACAGACACACTACACACACAGACACAGACACAGACACACTACACACATAGACAGACACACTACACACTACACACAGACAGACACACACACTACACACAGACAGACACACCACACACACACACACACTACACAGTACACACACAGACACACTACACACTACACACGTAGACAGACACACTACACACAGACACACTACACACACACAGACACACACACTACACAGACACGGACACACACACACACACTACACACAGACACACTACACACACAGAGACACAGACACACACAAACAGACACACACACTCCACACACAGAGACACACTACAGACTACACACACAGACACAGACACACTACACAGAGAGAGAGACACACTACACACATAGACAGACACACTACACACTACACACACAGACACACTACACACTACACACACAGACACAGACATACTACACACTAGACAAACACACTACACACAGACACACTACACTCACAGAGACACACTACACACACATTACACACGTAGACAGACACACTACACACACAGACACAGACACACTACACACATAGACCGACACACTACACACTACACACACAAAGACACACTACACACCACACACACACAGGCACACTACACACTACACACACAGACACAGACATACTACACACATAGACAGACACACTACACACAGACACACTACACTCACAGAGACACACTACACACACATTACACACGTAGACAGACACACTACACACACAGACACAGACACACTACACACATAGACAGACAGACTACACACAGACACACTACACTCACAGAGACACACTACACAAGCACACACTACACACGTAGACAGACACACTACACACTACACACACAGACACACTACACACTACACACACAGACACAGACATACTACACACATAGACAAACACACTACACACAGACACACTACACTCACAGAGACACACTACACACACATTACACACGTAGACAGACACACTACACACACAGACACAGACACACTACTGACATAGACCGACACACTACACACTACACACACAAAGACACACTACACACCACACACACACAGGCACACTACACACTACACACACAGACACAGACATACTACACACATAGACAGACACACTACACACAGACACACTACACTCACAGAGACACACTACACACACATTACACACGTAGACAGACACACTACACACACAGACACAGACACACTACACACATAGACAGACAGACTACACACAGACACACTACACTCACAGAGACACACTACACACTACACACACAGACACAGACACACTATAAGCACAGACACAGACACACTACACACATAGACAGACATACTACACACAGACACACTACACTCACAGAGACACACTACACACACATTACACACGTAGACAGACACACTACACACACAGACACAGACACACTATACACATAGACAGACAGACTACACACAGACACACTACACTCACAGAGACACACTACACAAGCACACACTACACATGTAGACAGAGACTCTACACACTACACACACAGACACACTACACACTACACACAGAGAGAGACACACTACACACTACACACACAGACATAGACACACTACACACATAGGCACACACACTACACACAGACACAGTACACACACAGAGACACACTACACACACACACAGACACAGACACACACACACTACAGAGAGAGAGAGACACACTACACATTACACACACAGACACAGACACACTATAAACACAGAGAGACACACTACACACACAGACATAGACACACTACACACATAGGCACACACACTACACACAGACACAGTACACACACAGAGACACACTACACACTACACACGACACACACAGACACAGACACACTACACACTACACACACAGACACACACACTACACACATAGACAGACACACTACACACACAGACACAGACAAAGACACACTACACACTACACACAGACACACTACACACACACACACAGACACAGACACACTATAAACACAGAGAGACACACTACACACACAGACATAGACACACTACACACATAGGCACACACACTACACACAGACACAGTACACACACAGAGACACACTACACACTACACACGACACACACAGACACAGACACATTACACACTACACACACAGACACACACACTACACACATAGACAGACACACTACACACACAGACACAGACAAAGACACACTACACACTACACACAGACACACTACACACACACACAGACACAGACACACTATAAACACAGAGAGACACACTACACACACAGACATAGACACACTACACACATAGGCACACACACTACACACAGACACAGTACACACACAGAGACACACTACACATGACACACACAGACACAGACACACTACACACATAGACAGACACACTACACACTACACACACAGAGACACACTACACACAGAGACACACACACTACACACATAGACAGACACACTACACACACAGACACAGACACAGACACACTACACACATAGTCAGACACACTACACACTACACACACACAGACACACACACTACACACAGACAGACACACCACACACACACACACACTACACACTACACACACAGACACATTACACACTACACACGTAGACAGACACACTACACACAGACACACTACACACACACAGACACACACACTACACAGACACAGACACACACACACACACACTACACACAGACACACTACACACACAGAGACACAGACACACACAAACAGACACACACACTCCACACACAGAGACACACTACACACTACACACACAGACACAGACACACTACACAGAGAGAGAGAGACACACTACACACATAGACAGACACACTACACACTACACACTACACACACAGACACAGACATACTACACACTCAGAGACACACTACACACACACACTACACACTACACACAGACACACTACACACTACACACACAGACACAGACACACTACACAGAGAGAGAGACACACTACACACATAGACAGACACACTACACACTACACACACAGACACACTACACACTACACACACAGACACAGACATACTACACGCATAGACAGACACACTACACACAGACACACTACACTCACAGAGACACACTACACACACATTACACACGTAGACAGACACATTACACACGTAGACAGACACACTACACACACAGACACAGACACACTACACACATAGACAGACAGACTACACACAGACACACTACACTCACAGAGACACACTACACAAGCACACACTACACACGTAGACAGACACACTACACATAACACACACAGACACACTACACACTACACACACAGACACAGACACACTACACACACACACACTACACACAGACACACTACACACACAGAGACACAGACACACACAAACAGACACACACACTCCACACACAGAGACACACTACACACAGACACACTACACACACACAGACACACACACTACACAGACACAGACACACACACACACACTACACACAGACACACTACACACACAGAGACACAGACACACACAAACAGACACACACACTCCACACACAGAGACACACTACAGACTACACACACAGACACAGACACACTACACAGAGAGAGAGACACACTACACACATAGACAGACACACTACACACTACACACACAGACACACTACACACTACACACACAGACACAGACATACTACACACATAGACAAACACACTACACACAGACACACTACACTCACAGAGACACACTACACACACATTACACACGTAGACAGACACACTACACACACAGACACAGACACACTACACACATAGACCGACACACTACACACACAAAGACACACTAGACACCAGACACACACAGGCACACTACACACTACACACACAGACACAGACATACTACACACATAGACAGACACACTACACACAGACACACTACACTCACAGAGACACACTACACACACATTACACACGTAGACAGACACACTACACACACAGACACAGACACACTACACACATAGACAGACAGACTACACACAGACACACTACACTCACAGAGACACACTACACAAGCACACACTACACACGTAGACAGACACACTACACACTACACACACAGACACACTACACACTACTACACACAGACACAGATATACTACACACATAGACAGACATACTACACACAGACACACTACACTCACAGAGACACACTACACACACATTACACACGTAGACAGACACACTACACACACAGACACAGACACACTATACACATAGACAGACAGACTACACACAGACACACTACACTCACAGAGACACACTACACAAGCACACACTACACATGTAGACAGAGACTCTACACACTACACACACAGACACACTACACACTACACACAGAGAGAGACACACTACACACTACACACACAGACACAGACACACTATAAACACAGAGAGACACACTACACACACAGACATAGACACACTACACACATAGGCACACACACTACACACAGACACAGTACACACACAGAGACACACTACACACTACACACGACACACACAGACACAGACACACTACACACATAGACAGACACACTACACACACAGAGACACACTACACACACAGACACACACACTACACACATAGACAGACACACTACACACACAGACACAGACACAGACACACTACACACATAGACAGACACACTACACACTACACAGACACAGACACACACACTACACACAGACAGACACACTACACACACAGACACACTACACACCACACACACACACACACACACTACACACACAGACACACTACACACTACACACACTACACACAAAGACACACTACACACACACAAACAGACACAGACAGACATACACACTACACACAGACACACTACACACACAGAGACACAGACACACACACACAGACACACACACACTACACACACAGAGACACACTACACTCTACACACACAGACACAGACACACTACACACACAGAGACACACTACACACTACACACACAGACACAGACACACTACACACATAAGCACACACACTACACACACAGAGACACACTACACACACAATACACACTACACACAAAGAAACACACTACACACTACACACACAGACAAAGACACACTACACACATAGACAGACACACTACACACTACACACACAGACACACACACTACACACATAGACAGACACACTACACACACAGACACAGACAAAGACACACTACACACTACACACAGACACACTACACACACACACAGACACAGACACACTATAAACACAGAGAGACACACTACACACACAGACATAGACACACTACACACATAGGCACACACACTACACACAGACACAGTACACACACAGAGACACACAACACAACACACACGACACACACAGACACAGACACACTACACACATAGACAGACACACTATACACTACACACACAGACACACACACTACACACATAGACAGACACACTGCACACACAGACACAGACACAGACACACTACACACATAGACAGACACACTACACACTACACACACACAGACACACACACTACACACAGACAGACACACTACACACACAGACACACTACACACCACACACACACACACAGACACACTACACACTACACACTACACACATAGACAGACACACTACACACACAGACACACTACACACCACACACACACACACACACACACACGCACACACAACACACACAGACACACTACACACATAGGCACACACACTACATACAGACACAGTACACACACAGAGACACACTACACACGACACACACAGACACAGACACACTACACACATAAGCACACACACTACACACACAGAGACACACTACACACACAATACACACTACACACAAAGAAACACACTACACACTACACACACAGACAAAGACACACTACACACATAGACAGACACACTACACACTACACACACAGACACACACACTACACACATAGACAGACACACTACACACACAGACACAGACAAAGACACACTACACACTACAGACAGACACACTACACACACACACAGACACAGACACACTATAAACACAGAGAGACACACTACACACACAGACATAGACACACTACACACATAGGCACACACACTACACACAGACACAGTACACACACAGAGACACACAACACAACACACACGACACACACAGACACAGACACACTACACACATAGACAGACACACTATACACTACACACACAGACACACACACTACACACATAGACAGACACACTGCACACACAGACACAGACACACTACACACATAGACAGACACACTACACACTACACACACACAGACACACACACTACACACAGACAGACACACTACACACACAGACACACTACACACCACACACACACACACAGACACACTACACACTACACACTACACACATAGACAGACACACTACACACACAGACACACTACACACCACACACACACACACACACACACACGCACACACAACACACACAGACACACTACACACATAGGCACACACACTACATACAGACACAGTACACACACAGAGACACACTACACACGACACACACAGTCACAGACACACTACACACATAGACAGACACACTACACACTACACACACAGAGACACACTACACACAGAGACACACACACTACACACATAGACAGACACACTACACACACAGACACAGACACAGACACACTACACACATAGACAGACACACTACACACTACACACAGACAGACAGACACACTACACACAGACAGACACACCACACACACACACACACTACACAGTACACACACAGACACACTACACACTACACACGTAGACAGACACACTACACACAGACACACTACACACACACAGACACACACACTACACAGACACGGACACACACACACACACTACACACAGACACACTACACACACAGAGACACAGACACACACAAACAGACACACACACTCCACACACAGAGACACACTACAGACTACACACACAGACACAGACACACTACACAGAGAGAGAGACACACTACACACATAGACAGACACACTACACACTACACACACAGACACACTACACACTACACACACAGACACAGACATACTACACACTAGACAAACACACTACACACAGACACACTACACTCACAGAGACACACTACACACACATTACACACGTAGACAGACACACTACACACACAGACACAGACACACTACACACATAGACCGACACACTACACACTACACACACAAAGACACACTACACACCACACACACACAGGCACACTACACACTACACACACAGACATACTACACACATAGACAGACACACTACACACAGACACACTACACTCACAGAGACACACTACACACACATTACACACGTAGACAGACACACTACACACACAGACACAGACACACTACACACATAGACAGACAGACTACACACAGACACACTACACTCACAGAGACACACTACACAAGCACACACTACACACGTAGACAGACACACTACACACTACACACACAGACACACTACACACTACACACACAGACACAGACATACTACACACATAGACAGACATACTACACACAGACACACTACACTCACAGAGACACACTACACACACATTACACACGTAGACAGACACACTACACACACAGACACAGACACACTATACACATAGACAGACAGACTACACACAGACACACTACACTCACAGAGACACACTACACAAGCACACATTACACATGTAGACAGACACTCTACACACTACACACACAGACACACTACACACTACACACAGAGAGAGACACACTACACACACAGACAAAGACACACTATACACTACACACAGACACACTACACACACACACAGACACAGACACACTATAAACACAGAGAGACACACTACACACACAGACATAGACACACTACACACATAGGCACACACACTACACACAGACACAGTACACACACAGAGACACACTACACACTACACACGACACACACAGACACAGACACACTACACACATAGACAGACACACTACACACACAGAGACACACTACACACACAGACACACACACTACACACATAGACAGACACACTACACACACAGACACAGACACAGACACACTATACACATAGACAGACACACTACACACTACACACACACAGACACACACACTACACACAGACAGACACACTACACACACAGACACACTACACACCACACACACACACACACACTACACACACAGACACACTACACACTACACACACTACACACAAAGACACACTACACACACACACAAACAGACACAGACAGACACACACACTACACACAGACACAGTACACGCACAGAGACACAGACACACATACACAGACACACACACACTACACACACAGAGACACACTACACTCTACACACACAGACACAGACACACTACACACACAGAGACACACTACACACTACACACACAGACACAGACACACTACACACATAGGCACACACACTACACACAGAGACACACTACACACACAATACACTCTACACACAAAGAAACACACTACACACTACACACACAGACAAAGACACACTACACACATAGACAGACACACTACACACTACACACACAGACACACACACTACACACATAGACAGACACACTACACACACAGACACAGACAAAGACACACTACACACTACACACAGACACACTACACACACACACAGACACAGACACACTATAAACACAGAGAGACACACTACACACACAGACATAGACACACTACACACATAGGCACACACACTACACACAGACACAGTACACACACAGAGACACACTACACACTACACACGACACACACAGACACAGACACACTACACACATAGACAGACACACTATACACTACACACACAGACACACACACTACACACATAGACAGACACACTACACACACAGACACAGACACAGACACACTACACACATAGACAGACACACTACACACTACACACACAGACACACACACTACACACAGACAGACACACTACACACACAGACACACTACACACCACACACACACACACACAGACACACTACACACTACACACTACACACATAGACAGACACACTACACACACAGACACACTACACACCACACACACACACACACGCACACACTACACACACAGACACACTACACACTACACACAGAGAGAGACACACTACACACACAGACAAAGACACACTATACACTACACACAGACACACTACACACACACACAGACACAGACACACTATAAACACAGAGAGACACACTACACACACAGACATAGACACACTACACACATAGGCACACACACTACACACAGACACAGTACACACACAGAGACACACTACACACTACACACGACACACACAGACACAGACACACTACACACATAGACAGACACACTACACACACAGAGACACACTACACACACAGACACACACACTACACACATAGACAGACACACTACACACACAGACACAGACACAGACACACTATACACATAGACAGACACACTACACACTACACACACACAGACACACACACTACACACAGACAGACACACTACACACACAGACACACTACACACCACACACACACACACACACTACACACACAGACACACTACACACTACACACACTACACACAAAGACACACTACACACACACACAAACAGACACAGACAGACACACACACTACACACAGACACAGTACACGCACAGAGACACAGACACACATACACAGACACACACACACTACACACACAGAGACACACTACACTCTACACACACAGACACAGACACACTACACACACAGAGACACACTACACACTACACACACAGACACAGACACACTACACACATAGGCACACACACTACACACAGAGACACACTACACACACAATACACTCTACACACAAAGAAACACACTACACACTACACACACAGACAAAGACACACTACACACATAGACAGACACACTACACACTACACACACAGACACACACACTACACACATAGACAGACACACTACACACACAGACACAGACAAAGACACACTACACACTACACACAGACACACTACACACACACACAGACACAGACACACTATAAACACAGAGAGACACACTACACACACAGACATAGACACACTACACACATAGGCACACACACTACACACAGACACAGTACACACACAGAGACACACTACACACTACACACGACACACACAGACACAGACACACTACACACATAGACAGACACACTATACACTACACACACAGACACACACACTACACACATAGACAGACACACTACACACACAGACACAGACACAGACACACTACACACATAGACAGACACACTACACACTACACACACAGACACACACACTACACACAGACAGACACACTACACACACAGACACACTACACACCACACACACACACACACAGACACACTACACACTACACACTACACACATAGACAGACACACTACACACACAGACACACTACACACCACACACACACACACACGCACACACTACACACACAGACACACTACACACTACACACACTACACACAAAGACACACTACACACACACACAAACAGACACAAACAGACACACACACTACACACAGACACACTACACACACAGAGACACAGACACACACACACACACACAGACACACACACACTACACACACAGAGACACACTACACTCTACACACACAGACACAGACACACTACACACACAGAGACACACTACACACTACACACACAGACACAGACACACTACACACATAGGCACACACACTACACACACAGAGACACACTACACACACAATACACACTACACACACAGAAACACACTACACACTACACACACAGACAAAGACACACTACACACATAGACAGACACACTACACACTACACACACAGACACACACACTACACACATAGACAGACACACTACACACACAGACAAAGACACACTATACACTACACACAGACACACTACACACACACACACAGACACAGACACACTATAAACACAGAGAGACACACTACACACACAGACATAGACACACTACACACATAGGCACACACACTACACACAGACACAGTACACACACAGAGACACACTACACACTACACACACAGACACAGACACACTATAAACACAGAGAGACACACTACACACACAGACATAGACACACTACACACATAGGCACACACACTACACACAGACACAGTACACACACAGAGACACACTACACACTACACACGACACACACAGACACAGACACACTACAGACATAGACAGACACACTACACACTACACACACAGAGACACTCTACACACACAGACACACACACTACACACATAGACAGACACACTACACACACAGACACAGACACAGACACACTACACACATAGACAGACACACTACACACTACACACACAGACACACACACTACACACAGACAGACACACTACACACACAGACACACTACACACCACACACACACACACACAGACACACTACAAACTACACACACACACACACAGACACAGACACACACACACTACACACACACACAGACACAGACACACACACACTACACACAGAGAGAGACACACTACACACTACACACACAGACACAGACACACTATAAACACAGAGAGACACACTACACACACAGACATAGACACACTACACACATAGGCACACACACTACACACAGACACAGTACACACACAGAGACACACTACACACTACACACGACACACACAGACACAGACACACTACACACATAGACAGACACACTACACACTACACACACAGAGACACACTACACACACAGACACACAGACTACACACATAGACAGACACACTACACACACAGACACAGACACAGACACACTACACACATAGACAGACACACTACACACTACACACACAGACATACAACACACCACACACACACACACAGACACTCTACACACTACACACACAGACACACTACACACTACACACATAGACAGACACACTACACACAGACACACTACACACACACAGACACACACACTACACAGACACAGACACACACACACACACTACACACAGACACACTACACACACAGAGACACAGACACACACAAACAGACACACACACTCCACACACAGAGACACACTACACACTACACACACAGACACAGACACACTACACAGAGAGAGAGACACACTACACACATAGACAGACACACTGCACACTACACACACAGACACACTACACACTACACACACAGACACAGACATACTACACACATAGACAGACACACTACACACAGACACACTACACTCACAGAGACACACTACACACACATTACACACGTAGACAGACACACTACACACACAGACACAGACACACTACACACATAGACAGACAGACTACACACAGACACACTACACTCACAGAGACACACTACACAAGCACACACTACACACGTAGACAGACACACTACACACTACACACACAGACACACTACACACTACACAGACACAGACATACTACACACATAGACCGACACACTACACACTACACACACAAAGACACACTACACACCACACACACACAGGCACACTACACACTACACACACAGACACAGACATACTACACACATAGACAGACACACTACACACAGACACACTACACTCACAGAGACACACTACACACACATTACACACGTAGACAGACACACTACACACACAGACACAGACACACTACACACATAGACAGACAGACTACACACAGACACACTACACTCACAGAGACACACTACACAAGCACACACTACACACGTAGACAGACACACTACACACTACACACACAGACAAACTACACACTACACACACAGACACAGACATACTACACACATAGACAGACATACTACACACAGACACACTACACTCACAGAGACACACTACACACACATTACACACGTAGACAGACACACTACACACACAGACACAGACACACTATACACATAGACAGACAGACTACACACTGACACACTACACTCACAGAGACACACTACACAAGCACACATTACACATGTAGACAGACACTCTACACACTACACACACAGACACACTACACACTACACACAGAGAGAGACACACTACACACACAGACAAAGACACACTATACACTACACACAGACACACTACACACACACACAGACACAGACACACTATAAACACAGAGAGACACACTACACACACAGACATAGACACACTACACACATAGGCACACACACTACACACAGACACAGTACACACACAGAGACACACTACACACTACACACGACACACACAGACACAGACACACTACACACATAGACAGACACACTACACACACAGAGACACACTACACACACAGACACACACACTACACACATAGACAGACACACTACACACACAGACACAGACACAC
Source organism: Hemitrygon akajei (assembly GCF_048418815.1). NCBI lineage: Eukaryota > Metazoa > Chordata > Chondrichthyes > Myliobatiformes > Dasyatidae > Hemitrygon > Hemitrygon akajei. The sequence goes on along the minus strand of NC_133133.1, from coordinate 110,737,841 downwards.
TACACACATAGACAGACACACTACACACTACACACACACAGACACACACACTACACACAGACAGACACACTACACACACAGACACACTACACACCACACACACACACACACACTACACACACAGACACACTACACACTACACACACTACACACAAAGACACACTACACACACACACAAACAGCCACAGACAGACACACAGACTACACACAGACACACTACACACACAGAGACACAGACACACATACACAGACACACACACACTACACACACAGAGACACACTACACTCTACACACACAGACACAGACACACTACACACACAGAGACACACTACACACTACACACACAGACACAGACACACTACACACATAGGCACACACACTACACACAGAGACACACTACAAACACAATACACACTACACACAAAGAAACACACTACACACTACACACACAGACAAAGACACACTACACACATAGACAGACACACTACACACTACACACACAGACACACACACTACACACATAGACAGACACACTACACACACAGACACAGACAAAGACACACTACACACTACACACAGACACACTACACACACACACAGACACAGACACACTATAAACACAGAGAGACACACTACACACACAGACATAGACACACTACACACATAGGCACACACACTACACACAGACACAGTACACACACAGAGACACACTACACACTACACACGACACACACAGACACAGACACACTACACACATAGACAGACACACTATACACTACACACACAGACACACACACTACACACATAGACAGACACACTACACACACAGACACAGACACAGACACACTACACACATAGACAGACACACTACACACTACACACACAGACACACACACTACACACAGACAGACACACTACACACACAGACACACTACACACCACACACACACACACACAGACACACTACACACTACACACTACACACACAGACAGACACACTACACACACAGACACACTACACACCACACACACACACACGCACACACTACACACACAGACACACTACACACTACACACACTACACACAAAGACACACTACACACACACACAAACAGACACAAACAGACACACACACTACACACAGACACACTACACACACAGAGACACAGACACACAGACACACACACAGACACACACACACTACACACACAGAGACACACTACACTCTACACACACAGACACAGACACACTACACACACAGAGACACACTACACACTACACACACAGACACAGACACACTACACACATAGGCACACACACTACACACACAGAGACACACTACACACACAATACACACTACACACACAGAAACACACTACACACTACACACACAGACAAAGACACACTACACACATAGACAGACACACTACACACTACACACACAGACACACACACTACACACATAGACAGACACACTACACACACAGACAAAGACACACTATACACTACACACAGACACACTACACACACACACAGACACAGACACACTATAAACACAAGAGAGACACACTACACACACAGACATAGACACACTACACACATAGGCACACACACTACACACAGACACAGTACACACACAGAGACACACTACACACTACACACACAGACACAGACACACTATAAACACAGAGAGACACACTACACACACAGACATAGACACACTACACACATAGGCACACACACTACACACAGACACAGTACACACACAGAGACACACTACACACTACACACGACACACACAGACACAGACACACTACAGACATAGACAGACACACTACACACTACACACACAGAGACACTCTACACACACAGACACACACACTACACACATAGACAGACACACTACACACACAGACACAGACACAGACACACTACACACATAGACAGACACACTACACACTACACACACACAGACACACACACTACACACAGACAGACACACTACACACACAGACACACTACACACCACACACACACACACACACACAGACACACTACAAACTACACACACACACACAGACACAGACACACACACACTACACACACACACAGACACAGACACACACACACTACACACAGAGAGAGACACACTACACACTACACACACAGACACAGACACACTATAAACACAGAGAGACACACTACACACACAGACATAGACACACTACACACATAGGCACACACACTACACACAGACACAGTACACACACAGAGACACACTACACACTACACACGACACACACAGACACAGACACACTACACACATAGACAGACACACTACACACTACACACACAGAGACACTACACACTACACACGTAGACAGACACACTACACACAGACACACTACACACACACAGACACACACACTACACAGACACAGACACACACACACACACTACACACAGACACACTACACACACAGAGACACTACACACTACACACACAGACACAGACATACTACACACTAGACAAACACACTACACACAGACACACTACACTCACAGAGACACACTACACACACATTACACACGTAGACAGACACACTACACACACAGACACAGACACACTACACACATAGACCGACACACTACACACTACACACACAAAGACACACTACACACCACACACACACAGGCACACTACACACTACACACACAGACACAGACATACTACACACATAGACAGACAGACTACACACAGACACACTACACTCACAGAGACACACTACACAAGCACACACTACACACGTAGACAGACACACTACACACTACACACACAGACAAACTACACACTACACACACAGACACAGACATACTACACACATAGACAGACATACTACACACAGACACACTACACTCACAGAGACACACTACACACACATTACACACGTAGACAGACACACTACACACACAGACACAGACACACTATACACATAGACAGACAGACTACACACAGACACACTACACTCACAGAGACACACTACACAAGCACACATTACACATGTAGACAGACACTCTACACACTACACACACAGACACACTACACACTACACACAGAGAGAGACACACTACACACACAGACAAAGACACACTATACACTACACACAGACACACTACACACACACACAGACACAGACACACTATAAACACAGAGAGACACACTACACACACAGACATAGACACACTACACTCATAGGCACACACACTACACACAGACACAGTACACACACAGAGACACACTACACACTACACACGACACACACAGGCACAGACACACTACACACATAGACAGACACACTACACACACAGAGACACACTACACACACAGACACACACACTACACACATAGACAGACACACTACACACACAGACACAGACACAGACACACTACACACATAGACAGACACACTACACACTACACACACAGACACACACACTACACACAGACAGACACACTACACACACAGACACACTACACACCACACACACACACACACACTACACACACAGACACACTACACACTACACACACTACACACAAAGACACACTACACACACACACAAACAGCCACAGACAGACACACAGACTACACACAGACACACTACACACACAGAGACACAGACACACATACACAGACACACACACACTACACACACACAGACACACTACACTCTACACACACAGACACAGACACACTACACACACAGAGACACACTACACACTACACACACAGACACAGACACACTACACACATAGGCACACACACTACACACAGAGACACACTACACACACAATACACACTACACACAAAGAAACACACTACACACTACACACACAGACAAAGACACACTACACACATAGACAGACACACTACACACTACACACACAGACACACACACTACACACATAGACAGACACACTACACACACAGACACAGACAAAGACACACTACACACTACACACAGACACACTACACACACACACACAGACACAGACACACTATAAACACAGAGAGACACACTACACACACAGACATAGACACACTACACACATAGGCACACACACTACACACAGACACAGTACACACACAGAGGCACACTACACACTACACACGACACACACAGACACAGACACACTACACACATAGACAGACACACTATACACTACACACACAGACACACACACTACACACATAGACAGACACACTACACACACAGACACAGACACAGACACACTACACACATAGACAGACACACTACACACTACACACACAGACACACACACTACACACAGACAGACACACTACACACACAGACACACTACACACCACACACACACACACACAGACACACTACACACTACACACTACACACATAGACAGACACACTACACACACAGACACACTACACACCACACACACACACACACGCACACACTACACACACAGACACACTACACACTACACACACTACACACAAAGACACACTACACACACACACAAACAGACACAAACAGACACACACACTACACACAGACACACTACACACACAGAGACACAGACACACAGACACACACACAGACACACACACACTACACACACAGAGACACACTACACTCTACACACACAGACACAGACACACTACACACACAGAGACACACTACACACTACACACACAGACACAGACACACTACACACATAGGCACACACACTACACACACAGAGACACACTACACACACAATACACACTACACACACAGAAACACACTACACACTACACACACAGACAAAGACACACTACACACATAGACAGACACACTACACACTACACACACAGACACACACACTACACACATAGACAGACACACTACACACACAGACAAAGACACACTATACACTACACACAGACACACTACACACACACACAGACACAGACACACTATAAACACAAGAGAGACACACTACACACACAGACATAGACACACTACACACATAGGCACACACACTACACACAGACACAGTACACACACAGAGACACACTACACACTACACACACAGACACAGACACACTATAAACACAGAGAGACACACTACACACACAGACATAGACACACTACACACATAGGCACACACACTACACACAGACACAGTACACACACAGAGACACACTACACACTACACACGACACACACAGACACAGACACACTACAGACATAGACAGACACACTACACACTACACACACAGAGACACTCTACACACACAGACACACACACTACACACATAGACAGACACACTACACACACAGACACAGACACAGACACACTACACACATAGACAGACACACTACACACTACACACACACAGACACACACACTACACACAGACAGACACACTACACACACAGACACACTACACACCACACACACACACACACACACAGACACACTACAAACTACACACACACACACAGACACAGACACACACACACTACACACACACACAGACACAGACACACACACACTACACACAGAGAGAGACACACTACACACTACACACACAGACACAGACACACTATAAACACAGAGAGACACACTACACACACAGACATAGACACACTACACACATAGGCACACACACTACACACAGACACAGTACACACACAGAGACACACTACACACTACACACGACACACACAGACACAGACACACTACACACATAGACAGACACACTACACACTACACACACAGAGACACACTACACACACAGACACACACACTACACACATAGACAGACACACTACACACACAGACACAGACACAGACACTACACACATAGACAGACACACTACACACTACACACACACAGACACACACACTACACACAGACAGACACACTACACACACAGACACACTACACACCACACACACACACACAGACACACTACACACTACACACACAGACACACTACACACTACACACATAGACAGACACACTACACACACAGACATAGACACACTACACACATAGGCACACACACTACACACAGACAGAGTACACACACAGAGACACACTACACACTACACACGACACACACAGACACAGACACACTACACACATAGACAGACACACTACACACATAGAGACACACTACACACACAGACACACACACTACACACATAGACAGACACACTACACACACAGACACAGACACAGACACACTACACACATAGACAGACACACTACACACTACACACACACAGACACACACACTACACACAGACAGACACAGTACACACACAGACACACTACACACCACACACACACACACACTACACACACAGACACACTACACACTACACACACTACACACAAAGACACACTACACACACAGACAAACAGACACAGACAGACACACACACTACACACAGACACACTACACACACAGAGTCACAGACACACATACACAGACACACACACACTACACACACAGAGACACACTACACTCTACACACACAGACACAGACACACTACACACACAGAGACACACTACACACTACACACACAGACACAGACACACTACACACATAGGCACACACACTACACACAGAGACACACTACACACACAATACACACTACACACAAAGAAACACACTACACACTACACACACAGACAAAGACACACTACACACATAGACAGACACACTACACACTACACACACAGACACACACACTACACACATAGACAGACACACTACACACACAGACACAGACAAAGACACACTACACACTACACACAGACACACTACACACACACAGACACAGACACACTATAAACACAGAGAGACACACTACACACACAGACATAGACACACTACACACATAGGCACACACACTACACACAGACACAGTACACACACAGAGACACACTACACACGACACACACAGACACAGACACACTACACACATAGACAGACACACTATACACTACACACACAGACACACACACTACACACATAGACAGACACACTACACAGACAGACACAGACACAGACACACTAAACACATAGACAGACACACTACACACTACACACACAGACACACACACTACACACAGACAGACACACTACACACACAGACACACTACACACCACACACACACACACACAGACACACTACACACTACACACTACACACATAGACAGACACACTACACACACAGACACACTACACACTACACACTACACACATAGACAGACACACTACACACACAGACACACTACACACCACACACACACACACACGCACACACTACACACACAGACACACTACACACTACACACACTACACACAAAGACACACTACACACACACACAAACAGACACAAACAGACACACACACTACACACAGACACACTACACACACAGAGACACAGACACACACACACACACACACAGACACACACACACTACACACACAGACACACTACACTCTACACACACAGACACAGACACACTACACACACAGAGACACACTACACACTACACACGACACACACAGACACAGACACACTACAGACATAGACAGACACACTACACACTACACACACAGAGACACTCTACACACACAGACACACACACTACACACATAGACAGACACACTACACACACAGACACAGACACAGACACACTACACACATAGACAGACACACTACACACTACACACACACAGACACACACACTACACACAGACAGACACACTACACACACAGACACACTACACACCACACACACACACACACACAGACACACTACAAACTACACACACACACACAGACACAGACACACACACACTACACACACACACAGACACAGACACACACACACTACACACAGAGAGAGACACACTACACACTACACACACAGACACAGACACACTATAAACACAGAGAGACACACTACACACACAGACATAGACACACTACACACATAGGCACACACACTACACACAGACACAGTACACACACAGAGACACACTACACACTACACACGACACACACAGACACAGACACACTACACACATAGACAGACACACTACACACTACACACACAGAGACACACTACACACACAGACACACACACTACACACATAGACAGACACACTACACACACAGACACAGACACAGACACTACACACATAGACAGACACACTACACACTACACACACACAGACACACACACTACACACAGACAGACACACTACACACACAGACACACTACACACCACACACACACACAGACACACTACACACTACACACACAGACACACTACACACTACACACATAGACAGACACACTACACACACAGACATAGACACACTACACACATAGGCACACACACTACACACAGACAGAGTACACACACAGAGACACACTACACACTACACACGACACACACAGACACAGACACACTACACACATAGACAGACACACTACACACACAGAGACACACTACACACACAGACACACACACTACACACATAGACAGACACACTACACACACAGACACAGACACAGACACACTACACACATAGACAGACACACTACACACTACACACACACAGACACACACACTACACACAGACAGACACACTACACACACAGACACACTACACACCACACACACACACACACTACACACACAGACACACTACACACTACACACACTACACACAAAGACACACTACACACACACACAAACAGACACAGACAGACACACACACTACACACAGACACACTACACACACAGAGACACAGACACACATACACAGACACACACACACTACACACACAGAGACACACTACACTCTACACACACAGACACAGACACACTACACACACAGAGACACACTACACACTACACACACAGACACAGACACACTACACACATAGGCACACACACTACACACAGAGACACACTACACACACAATACACACTACACACAAAGAAACACACTACACACTACACACACAGACAAAGACACACTACACACATAGACAGACACACTACACACTACACACACAGACACACACACTACACACATAGACAGACACACTACACACACAGACACAGACAAAGACACACTACACACTACACACAGACACACTACACACACACACAGACACAGACACACTATAAACACAGAGAGACACACTACACACACAGACATAGACACACTACACACATAGGCACACACACTACACACAGACACAGTACACACACAGAGACACACTACACACGACACACACAGACACAGACACACTACACACATAGACAGACACACTATACACTACACACACAGACACACACACTACACACATAGACAGACACACTACACAGACAGACACAGACACAGACACACTACACACATAGACAGACACACTACACACTACACACACAGACACACACACTACACACAGACAGACACACTACACACACAGACACACTACACACCACACACACACACACACAGACACACTACACACTACACACTACACACATAGACAGACACACTACACACACAGACACACTACACACCACACACACACACACACGCACACACTACACACACAGACACACTACACACTACACACACTACACACAAAGACACACTACACACACACACAAACAGACACAAACAGACACACACACTACACACAGACACACTACACACACAGAGACACAGACACACACACACACACAGACACACACACACTACACACACAGAGACACACTACACACTACACACACAGACACAGACACACTACACACATAGGCACACACACTACACACACAGAGACACACTACACACACAATACACACTACACACACAGAAACACACTACACACTACACACACAGACAAAGACACACTACACACATAGACAGACACACTACACACTACACACACAGACACACACACTACACACATAGACAGACACACTACACACACAGACAAAGACACACTATACACTACACACAGACACACTACACACACACACAGACACAGACACACTATAAACACAAGAGAGACACACTACACACACAGACATAGACACACTACACACATAGGCACACACACTACACACAGACACAGTACACACACAGAGACACACTACACACTACACACACAGACACAGACACACTATAAACACAGAGAGACACACTACACACACAGACATAGACACACTACACACATAGGCACACACACTACACACAGACACAGTACACACACAGAGACACACTACACACTACACACGACACACACAGACACAGACACACTACAGACATAGACAGACACACTACACACTACACACACAGAGACACTCTACACACACAGACACAGACACAGACACACTACACACATAGACAGACACACTACACACTACACACACACAGACACACACACTACACACAGACAGACACACTACACACACAGACACACTACACACCACACACACACACACACACAGACACACTACAAACTACACACACACACACAGACACAGACACACACACACTACACACACACACAGACACAGACACACACACACTACACACAGAGAGAGACACACTACACACTACACACACAGACACAGACACACTATAAACACAGAGAGACACACTACACACACAGACATAGACACACTACACACATAGGCACACACACTACACACAGACACAGTACACACACAGAGACACACTACACACTACACACGACACACACAGACACAGACACACTACACACATAGACAGACACACTACACACTACACACACAGAGACACACTACACACACAGACACACACACTACACACATAGACAGACACACTACACACACAGACACAGACACAGACACTACACACATAGACAGACACACTACACACTACACACACACAGACACACACACTACACACAGACAGACACACTACACACACAGACACACTACACACCACACACACACACAGACACACTACACACTACACACACAGACACACTACACACTACACACATAGACAGACACACTACACACACAGACATAGACACACTACACACATAGGCACACACACTACACACAGACAGAGTACACACACGGAGACACACTACACACTACACACGACACACACAGACACAGACACACTACACACATAGACAGACACACTACACACACAGAGACACACTACACACACAGACACACACACTACACACATAGACAGACACACTACACACACAGACACAGACACAGACACACTACACACATAGACAGACACACTACACACTACACACACACAGACACACACACTACACACAGACAGACACACTACACACACAGACACACTACACACCACACACACACACACACTACACACACAGACACACTACACACTACACACACTACACACAAAGACACACTACACACACACACAAACAGACACAGACAGACACACACACTACACACAGACACACTACACACACAGAGACACAGACACACATACACAGACACACACACACTACACACACAGAGACACACTACACTCTACACACACAGACACAGACACACTACACACACAGAGACACACTACACACTACACACACAGACACAGACACACTACACACATAGGCACACACACTACACACAGAGACACACTACACACACAATACACACTACACACAAAGAAACACACTACACACTACACACACAGACAAAGACACACTACACACATAGACAGACACACTACACACTACACACACAGACACACACACTACACACATAGACAGACACACTACACACACAGACACAGACAAAGACACACTACACACTACACACAGACACACTACACACACACACAGACACAGACACACTATAAACACAGAGAGACACACTACACACACAGACATAGACACACTACACACATAGGCACACACACTACACACAGACACAGTACACACACAGAGACACACTACACACGACACACACAGACACAGACACACTACACACATAGACAGACACACTATACACTACACACACAGACACACACACTACACACATAGACAGACACACTACACAGACAGACACAGACACAGACACACTACACACATAGACAGACACACTACACACTACACACACAGACACACACACTACACACAGACAGACACACTACACACACAGACACACTACACACCACACACACACACACACAGACACACTACACACTACACACTACACACATAGACAGACACACTACACACACAGACACACTACACACCACACACACACACACACGCACACACTACACACACAGACACACTACACACTACACACACTACACACAAAGACACACTACACACACACACAAACAGACACAAACAGACACACACACTACACACAGACACACTACACACACAGAGACACAGACACACACACACACACAGACACACACACACTACACACACAGAGACACACTACACACTACACACACAGACACAGACACACTACACACATAGGCACACACACTACACACACAGAGACACACTACACACACAATACACACTACACACACAGAAACACACTACACACTACACACACAGACAAAGACACACTACACACATAGACAGACACACTACACACTACACACACAGACACACACACTACACACATAGACAGACACACTACACACACAGACAAAGACACACTATACACTACACACAGACACACTACACACACACACAGACACAGACACACTATAAACACAAGAGAGACACACTACACACACAGACATAGACACACTACACACATAGGCACACACACTACACACAGACACAGTACACACACAGAGACACACTACACACTACACACACAGACACAGACACACTATAAACACAGAGAGACACACTACACACACAGACATAGACACACTACACACATAGGCACACACACTACACACAGACACAGTACACACACAGAGACACACTACACACTACACACGACACACACAGACACAGACACACTACAGACATAGACAGACACACTACACACTACACACACAGAGACACTCTACACACACAGACACACACACTACACACATAGACAGACACACTACACACACAGACACAGACACAGACACACTACACACATAGACAGACACACTACACACTACACACACACAGACACACACACTACACACAGACAGACACACTACACACACAGACACACTACACACCACACACACACACACACACAGACACACTACAAACTACACACACACACACAGACACAGACACACACACACTACACACACACACAGACACAGACACACACACACTACACACAGAGAGAGACACACTACACACTACACACACAGACACAGACACACTATAAACACAGAGAGACACACTACACACACAGACATAGACACACTACACACATAGGCACACACACTACACACAGACACAGTACACACACAGAGACACACTACACACTACACACGACACACACAGACACAGACACACTACACACATAGACAGACACACTACACACTACACACACAGAGACACACTACACACACAGACACACACACTACACACATAGACAGACACACTACACACACAGACACAGACACAGACACTACACACATAGACAGACACACTACACACTACACACACACAGACACACACACTACACACAGACAGACACACTACACACACAGACACACTACACACCACACACACACACACACAGACACACTACACACTACACACACAGACACACTACACACTACACACATAGACAGACACACTACACACACAGACATAGACACACTACACACATAGGCACACACACTACACACAGACAGAGTACACACACAGAGACACACTACACACTACACACGACACACACAGACACAGACACACTACACACATAGACAGACACACTACACACACAGAGACACACTACACACACAGACACACACACTACACACATAGACAGACACACTACACACACAGACACAGACACACTACACACATAGACAGACACACTACACACTACACACACACAGACACACACACTACACACAGACAGACACAGTACACACACAGACACACTACACACCACACACACACACACACTACACACACAGACACACTACACACTACACACACTACACACAAAGACACACTACACACACAGACAAACAGACACAGACAGACACACACACTACACACAGACACACTACACACACAGAGACACAGACACACATACACAGACACACACACACTACACACACAGAGACACACTACACTCTACACACACAGACACAGACACACTACACACACAGAGACACACTACACACTACACACACAGACACAGACACACTACACACATAGGCACACACACTACACACAGAGACACACTACACACACAATACACACTACACACAAAGAAACACACTACACACTACACACACAGACAAAGACACACTACACACATAGACAGACACACTACACACTACACACACAGACACACACACTACACACATAGACAGACACACTACACACACAGACACAGACAAAGACACACTACACACTACACACAGACACACTACACACACACACAGACACAGACACACTATAAACACAGAGAGACACACTACACACACAGACATAGACACACTACACACATAGGCACACACACTACACACAGACACAGTACACACACAGAGACACACTACACACGACACACACAGACACAGACACACTACACACATAGACAGACACACTATACACTACACACACAGACACACACACTACACACATAGACAGACACACTACACAGACAGACACAGACACAGACACACTACACACATAGACAGACACACTACACACTACACACACAGACACACACACTACACACAGACAGACACACTACACACACAGACACACTACACACCACACACACACACACACAGACACACTACACACTACACACTACACACATAGACAGACACACTACACACACAGACACACTACACACTACACACTACACACATAGACAGACACACTACACACACAGACACACTACACACCACACACACACACACACGCACACACTACACACACAGACACACTACACACTACACACACTACACACAAAGACACACTACACACACACACAAACAGACACAAACAGACACACACACTACACACAGACACACTACACACACAGAGACACAGACACACACACACACACACAGACACACACACACTACACACACAGAGACACACTACACTCTACACACACAGACACAGACACACTACACACACAGAGACACACTACACACTACACACGACACACACAGACACAGACACACTACAGACATAGACAGACACACTACACACTACACACACAGAGACACTCTACACACACAGACACACACACTACACACATAGACAGACACACTACACACACAGACACAGACACAGACACACTACACACATAGACAGACACACTACACACTACACACACACAGACACACACACTACACACAGACAGACACACTACACACACAGACACACTACACACCACACACACACACACACACAGACACACTACAAACTACACACACACACACAGACACAGACACACACACACTACACACACACACAGACACAGACACACACACACTACACACAGAGAGAGACACACTACACACTACACACACAGACACAGACACACTATAAACACAGAGAGACACACTACACACACAGACATAGACACACTACACACATAGGCACACACACTACACACAGACACAGTACACACACAGAGACACACTACACACTACACACGACACACACAGACACAGACACACTACACACATAGACAGACACACTACACACTACACACACAGAGACACACTACACACACAGACACACACACTACACACATAGACAGACACACTACACACACAGACACAGACACAGACACTACACACATAGACAGACACACTACACACTACACACACACAGACACACACACTACACACAGACAGACACACTACACACACAGACACACTACACACCACACACACACACAGACACACTACACACTACACACACAGACACACTACACACTACACACATAGACAGACACACTACACACACAGACATAGACACACTACACACATAGGCACACACACTACACACAGACAGAGTACACACACAGAGACACACTACACACTACACACGACACACACAGACACAGACACACTACACACATAGACAGACACACTACACACACAGAGACACACTACACACACAGACACACACACTACACACGTAGACAGACACACTACACACTACACACACAGACACACTACACACTACACAGAGAGAGAGACACACTACACACTACACACACAGACACAGACACACTATAAACACAGAGAGACATACTACACACACAGACATAGACACACTACACACATAGGCACACACACTACACACAGACACAGTACACACACAGAGACACACTACACACTACACACGACACACACAGACACAGACACACTACACACATAGACAGACACACTACACACACAGAGACACACTACACACACAGACACACACACTACACACATAGACAGACACACTACACACACAGACACAGACACAGACACACTACACACATAGACAGACACACTACACACTACACACACACAGACACACACACTACACACAGACAGATACACTACACACACAGACACACTACACACCACACACACACACACACACTACACACACAGACACACTACACACTACACAGACTACACACAAAGACACACTACACACACACACAAACAGCCACAGACAGACACACAGACTACACACAGACACACTACACACACAGAGACACAGACACACATACACAGACACACACACACTACACACACAGAGACACACTACACTCTACACACACAGACACAGACACACTACACACACAGAGACACACTACACACTACACACACAGACACAGACACACTACACACATAGGCACACACACTACACACACAGAGACACACTACACACACAATACACACTACACACACAGAAACACACTACACACTACACACACAGACAAAGACACACTACACACATAGACAGACACACTACACACTACACACACAGACACACACACTACACACATAGACAGACACACTACACACACAGACAAAGACACACTATACACTACACACAGACACACTACACACACACACAGACACAGACACACTATAAACACAGAGAGACACACTACACACACAGACATAGACACACTACACACATAGGCACACACACTACACACAGACACAGTACACACACAGAGACACACTACACACTACACACACAGACACAGACACACTATAAACACAGAGAGACACACTACACACACAGACATAGACACACTACACACATAGGCACACACACTACACACAGACACAGTACACACACAGAGACACACTACACACTACACACGACACACACAGACACAGACACACTACAGACATAGACAGACACACTACACACTACACACACAGAGACACTCTACACACACAGACACACACACTACACACATAGACAGACACACTACACACACAGACACAGACACAGACACACTACACACATAGACAGACACACTACACACTACACACACACAGACACACACACTACACACAGACAGACACACTACACACACAGACACACTACACACCACACACACACACACACAGACACACTACAAACTACACACACACACACAGACACAGACACACACACACTACACACACACACAGACACAGACACACACACACTACACACAGAGAGAGACACACTACACACTACACACACAGACACAGACACACTATAAACACAGAGAGACACACTACACACACAGACATAGACACACTACACACATAGGCACACACACTACACACAGACACAGTACACACACAGAGACACACTACACACTACACACGACACACACAGACACAGACACACTACACACATAGACAGACACACTACACACTACACACACAGAGACACACTACACACACAGACACACACACTACACACATAGACAGACACACTACACACACAGACACAGACACAGACACACTACACACATAGACAGACACACTACACACTACACACACAGACACACAACACACCACACACACACACACAGACACTCTACACACTACACACACAGACACACTACACACTACACACATAGACAGACACACTACACACACACAGACACACACACTACACAGACACAGACACACACACACACACACTACACACAGACACACTACACACACAGAGACACAGACACACACAAACAGACACACACACTCCACACACAGAGACACACTACACACTACACACACAGACACAGACACACTACACAGAGAGAGAGACACACTACACACATAGACAGACACACTGCACACTACACACACAGACACACTACACACTACACACACAGACACAGACATACTACACACATAGACAGACACACTACACACAGACACACTACACTCACAGAGACACACTACACACACATTACACACGTAGACAGACACACTACACACACAGACACAGACACACTACACACATAGACAGACAGACTACACACAGACACACTACACTCACAGAGACACACTACACAAGCACACACTACACACGTAGACAGACACACTACACACTACACACACAGACACACTACACACTACACACAGAGAGAGACACACTACACACTACACACACAGACACAGACACACTATAAACACAGAGAGACACACTACACACAAAGACATAGACACACTACACACATAGGCACACACACTACACACAGACAGAGTACACACACAGAGACACACTACACACTACACACGACACACACAGACACAGACACACTACACACATAGACAGACACACTACACACACAGAGACACACTACACACACAGACACACACACTACACACATAGACAGACACACTACACACACAGACACAGACACAGACACACTACACACTTAGACAGACACACTACACACTACACACACACAGACACACACACTACACACAGACAGACACACTACAGACACAGACACACTACACACCACACACACACACACACTACACACACAGACACACTACACACTACACACACTACACACAAAGACACACTACACACACACACAAACAGACACAGACAGACACACACACTACACACAGACACACTACACACACAGAGACACAGACACACATACACAGACACACACACACTACACACACAGAGACACACTACACTCTACACACACAGACACAGACACACTACACACACAGAGACACACTACACACTACACACACAGACACAGACACACTACACACATAGGCACACACACTACACACAGAGACACACTACACACACAATACACACTACACACAAAGAAACACACTACAGACTACACACACAGACAAAGACACACTACACACATAGACAGACACACTACACACTACACACACAGACACACACACTACACACATAGACAGACACACTACACACACAGACACAGACAAAGACACACTACACACTACACACAGACACACTACACACACACACAGACACAGACACACTATAAACACAGAGAGACACACTACACACACAGACATAGACACACTACACACATAGGCACACACACTACACACAGACACAGTACACACACAGAGACACACTACACACGACACACACAGACACAGACACACTACACACATAGACAGACACACTATACACTACACACACAGACACACACACTACACACATAGACAGATACACTACACACACAGACACAGACACAGACACACTACACACATAGACAGACACACTACACACTACACACACAGACACACACACTACACACAGACAGACACACTACACACACAGACACACTACACACCACACACACACACACAGACACACTACACACTACACACTACACACATAGACAGACACACTACACACACAGACAGACTACACACCACACACACACACACACGCACACACTACACACACAGACACACTACACACTACACACACTACACACAAAGACACACTACACACACACACAAACAGACACAAACAGACACACACACTACACACAGACACACTACACACACAGAGACACAGACACACACACACACACACACAGACACACACACACTACACACACAGAGACACACTACACTCTACACACACAGACACAGACACACTACACACACAGAGACACACTACACACTACACACACAGACACAGACACACTACACACATAGGCACACACACTACACACACAGAGACACACTACACACACAATACACACTACACACAAAGAAACACACTACACACTACACACACAGAGACACAGACACACACACACACACACAGACACACACACACTACACACACAGAGACACACTACACTCTACACACACAGACACAGACACACTACACACACAGAGACACACTACACACTACACACACAGACACAGACACACTACACACATAGGCACACACACTACACACACAGAGACACACTACTCACACAATACACACTACACACACAGAAACACACTACACACTACACACACAGACACACACACTACACACATAGACAGACACACTACACACACAGACAAAGACACACTATACACTACACACAGACACACTACACACACACACAGACACAGACACACTATAAACACAGAGAGACACACTACACACTACACACACAGACACACACACTACACACATAGACAGACACACTACACACACAGACAAAGACACACTATACACTACACACAGACACACTACACACACACACACACAGACACACTATAAACACAGAGAGACACACTACACACACAGACATAGACACACTACACACATAGGCACACACACTACACACAGACACAGTACACACACAGAGACACACTACACACTACACACACAGACACAGACACACTATAAACACAGAGAGACACACTACACACACAGACATAGACACACTACACACATAGGCACACACACTACACACAGACACAGTACACACACAGAGACACACTACACACGACACACACAGACACAGACACACTACAGACATAGACAGACACACTACACACTACACACACAGAGACACTCTACACACACAGACACACACACTACACACATAGACAGACACACTACACACACAGACACAGACACAGACACACTACACACATAGACAGACACACTACACACTACACACACACAGACACACACACTACACACAGACAGACACACTACACACACAGACACACTACACACCACACACACACACACACACAGACACACTACAAACTACACACACACACACAGACACAGACACACACACACTACACACACACACACAGACACAGACACACACACACTACACACAGAGAGAGACACACTACACACTACACACACAGACACAGACACACTATAAACACAGAGAGACACACTACACACACAGACATAGACACACTACACACATAGGCACACACACTACACACAGACACAGTACACACACAGAGACACACTACACACTACACACGACACACACAGACACAGACACACTACACACATAGACAGACACACTACACACTACACACACAGAGACACACTACACACACAGACACACACACTACACACATAGACAGACACACTACACACACAGACACAGACACAGACACACTACACACATAGACAGACACACTACACACTACACACACAGACACACAACACACCACACACACACACACAGACACTCTACACACTACACACACAGACACACTACACACTACACACATAGACAGACACACTACACACAGACACACTACACACACACAGACACACACACTACACAGACACAGACACACACACACACACACTACACACAGACACACTACACACACAGAGACACAGACACACACAAACAGACACACACACTCCACACACAGAGACACACTACACACTACACACACAGGCACAGACACACTACACAGAGAGAGAGACACACTACACACATAGACAGACACACTGCACACTACACACACAGACACACTACACACTACACACACAGACACAGACATACTACACACATAGACAGACACACTACACACAGACACACTACACTCACAGAGACACACTACACACACATTACACACATAGACAGACACACTACACACACAGACACAGACACACTACACACATAGACAGACAGACTACACACAGACACACTACACTCACAGAGACACACTACACAAGCACACACTACACACGTAGACAGACACACTACACACTACACACACAGACACACTACACACTACACACACAGACACAGACACACTACACACACACACACTACACACAGACACACTACACACACAGAGACACAGACACACACAAACAGACACACACACACCACACACAGAGACACACTACACACTACACACACAGACACAGACATACTACACACATAGACAGACATACTACACACAGACACACTACACTCACAGAGACACACTACACACACATTACACACGTAGACAGACACACTACACACACAGACACAGACACACTATACACATAGACAGACAGACTACACACAGACACACTACACTCACAGAGACACACTACACAAGCACACACTACACACGTAGACAGACACACTACACACTACACACACAGACACACTACACACTACACAGAGAGAGAGACACACTACACACTACACACACAGACACAGACACACTATAAACACAGAGAGACATACTACACACACAGACATAGACACACTACACACATAGGCACACACACTACACACAGACACTGTACACACACAGAGACACACTACACACTACACACGACACACACAGACACAGACACACTACACACATAGACAGACACACTACACACTACACACACAGAGACACACTACACACACAGACACACACACTACACACATATACAGACACACTACACAAACAGACACAGACACACTATAAACACAGAGAGACACACTACACACACAGACATAGACACACTACACACATAGGCACACACACTACACACAGACACAGTACACACACAGAGACACACTACACACTACACACGACACACACAGACACAGACACACTACACACATAGACAGACACACTACACACTACACACACAGAGACACACTACACACACAGACACACACACTACACACATAGACAGACACACTACACACACAGACACAGACACAGACACACTACACACATAGACAGACACACTACACACTACACACACACAGACACACACACTACACACAGACAGACACACTACACACACAGACACACTACACACCACACACACACACACACACAGACACACTACAAACTACACACACACACACAGACACAGACACACACACACTACACACACACACACACACAGACACAGACACACACACACACTACACACAGAGAGAGACACATTACACACTACACACACAGACACAGACACACTACACACAGACAGACACACTACACACACAGACACACTACACACCACACACACACACACACACACACACACACACTACAAACTACACACACACACAGACACAGACACACACACACTACACACACACACACAGACACAGACACACACACACTACACACAGAGAGAGACACACTACACACTACACACACAGACACAGACACACTATAAACACAGAGAGACACACTACACACACAGACATAGACACACTACACACATAGGCACACACACTACACACAGACACAGTACACACACAGACACACAACACACCACACACACACACAAACAGACACTCTACACACTACACACACAGACACACTACACACTACACACATAGACAGACACACTACACACAGACACACTACACACACACAGACACACACACTACACAGACACAGACACACACACACACACTACACACAGACACACTACACACACAGTGACACAGACACACACAAACAGACACACACACTCCACACACAGAGACACACTACACACTACACACACAGACACAGACACACTACACAGAGAGAGAGACACACTACACACATAGACAGACACACTACACACTACACACACAGACACACTACACACTACACACACAGACACAGACATACTACACACATAGACAGACACACTACACACAGACACACTACACTCACAGAGACAAACTAGACACACATTACACACGTAGACAGACACACTACACACACAGACACAGACACACTACACACATAGACAGACAGACTACACACAGACACACTACACTCACAGAGACACACTACACAAGCACACACTACACACGTAGACAGACACACTACACACTACACACACAGACACACTACACACTACACACACAGACACAGACACACTACACACACACACTACACACAGACACACTACACACACAGAGACACAGACACACACAAACAGACACACACAGTCCACACACAGAGACACACTACACACTACACACACAGACACAGACATACTACACACATAGACAGACATACTACACACAGACACACTACACTCACAGAGACACACTACACACACATTACACATGTAGACAGACACACTACACACACAGACACAGACACACTATACACATAGACAGACAGACTACACACAGCAACACTACACTCACAGAGACACACTACACAAGCACACACTACACACGTAGACAGACACTCTACACACTACACACACAGACACACTACACACTACACAGAGAGAGAGAGACACACTACACACTACACACACAGACACAGACACACTATAAACACAGAGAGACATACTACACACACAGACATAGACACACTACACACATAGGCACACACACTACACACAGACACTGTACACACACAGAGACACACTACACACTACACACGACACACACAGACACAGACACACTACACACATAGACAGACACACTACACACTACACACACAGAGACACAATACACACACAGACACACACACTACACACATAGACAGACACACTACACAAACAGACACAGACACAGACACACTACACACATAGACAGACACACTACACACTACACACACAGAGCCACACACACTACACATAGACAGACACACTACACACTACACACACACAGCCACACACACTACACACAGACAGACACACTACACACACAGACACACTACACACCACACACACACACACACATGCACACACTACACACACAGACACACTACACACTACACACACTACACACAAAGACACACTACACACACACAAACAGACACAAACAGACACACACTACACACAGACACTACACACACAGAGACACAGACACACACACACACAGACACACACACACTACACACACAGAGACACACTACACTCTACACACACAGACACAGACACACTACACACACAGAGACACACTACACACTACACACACAGACACAGACACACTACACACATAGGCACACACACTACACACACAGAGACACACTACACACACAATACACACTACACACACAGAAACACACTACACACTACACACACAGACAAAGACACACTACACACATAGACAGACACACTACACACTACACACACAGACACACACACTACACACATAGACAGACACACTACACACACAGACAAAGACACACTATACACTACACACAGACACACTACACACACACAGACACAGACAGACTATAAACACAGAGAGACACACTACACACACAGACATAGACACACTACACACATAGGCACACACACTACACACAGACACAGTACACACACAGAGACACACTACACACTACACACACAGACACAGACACACTATAAACACAGAGAGACACACTACACACAGAGACATAGACACACTACACACATAGGCACACACACTACACACAGACACAGTACACACAGAGACACACTACACACTACACACGTCACACACAGACACAGACACACTACACACATAGACAGACACACTACACACTACACACAGAGACACACTACACACACAGACACACACACTACACACATAGACAGACACACTACACACACAGACACAGACACACTACACACTACACACACACAGACACACACACTACACACAGACAGACACACTACACACACAGACACACTACACACCACACACACACACACACACACAGACACACTACACACTACACACACAGACACACTACACACTACACACATAGACAGACACACTACACACAGACACACTACACACACAGACACACACACTACACAGACACAGAGACACACACACACACACTACACACAGACACACTACACACACAGAGACACAGACACACACAAACAGACACACACACTCCACACACAGAGACACACTACACACTACACACACAGACACACTACACAGAGAGAGAGACACACTACACACATAGACAGACACACTACACACTACACACACAGACACACTACACACTACACACACAGACACAGACACACTACACACATAGACAGACAGACTACACACAGAAACACTACACTCACAGAGACACACTACACAAGCACACACTACACACGTAGACAGACACACTACACATATACACAGACAGACAGACAGACAGACACACACACACGCACACATAGACACACTACACACACACACAAACAGACACAGACAGACACACACACACTACACACAGACACACTACACACACAGAGACACAGACACACACACACACTGACACACACATGCTACACACACAGAGACACACTACACTCTACACACACAGACACAGACACACTACACACACAGAGACACACTACACACTACACACACAGACACAGACACACAACACACATAGGCACACACACTACACACACAGAGACACACTACACACACAATACGCACTACACACACAGAGACACACTACACACTACACACACAAAGACACACTACACACATAGACAGACACACTACACACTACACACACAGACACACACACTACACACATAGACAGACACACTACACACACAGACACAGACAAAGACACACTACACACATAGACAGACACACTACACACAGACACACTACACACACAGACACTCACACTACATAGACAAAGACAGACACACACACACACTACACACAGAGAGAGACACACTACACACTACACACACAGACACAGACACACTATAAACACAGAGAGACACACTACACACAGACATAGACACACTACACACATAGGCACACACACTACACACAGACACAGTACACACACAGAGACACACTACACACCTTTTACACTACACACACATACACGGACACACTACACACATAGGCACACACACTACACACATAGACAGACACACTACACACTACACACAGACACACTACACACGGAGACAGACACACTACACACACACAGACACACCACACACTACACACACACTACACACGTAGACAGACACACTACACTCAGACACACACACATACACGCACACACTACACACATAGTTAGACACACTACATGCACAGACACACTACACCCTACACACACACAGACACACTACACACAGACACAGACAGACTACACACATAGACAGACACACTACACACTACACACACATACACGGACACACTACACACATAGGCACACACACTACACCTATAGACAGACACACTACACACTACACACAGACACAGACAGACACAGACACTACACACAGACACACTACACACACACAGAGACACAGACACACACACACACAGACACACACGCACTACACACACAGAGACACACTACACACTACACACACAGACACAGACACACTACACACATAGGCATACACTACACACATAGACATACACACTACACACTACACACACAGACACAATACACACTAAACACCCAGACACAGACACACTACACACATAGACAGACACACTACACACACAGAGACACACTACACACACACTACACACTACACACACAGACACACTACACACTACACACACAGACACAGACCCACTACACACATAGACAGACACACTACACACTGCACACACAGACACACTACGCACCACACACACACAGACACACTACACACTACACACACAGAAACACTACACACTACACACATAGACAGAGACACTACACACAGACACACTACAGACACAGAGACACACTACACACTACACACACAGACTACACACGTAGACAGACACACTACACACATAGACAGACACACTACACACACACAGACACACTACACACTAAACACACAGACTACACACGTAGACAGGCACACTACACACCGACACACACTTATACACACACACACTACACACATAGACAGACACACTACACACACAGAGACACACTACACACTACACACACACTACACACGTAGACAGACACACTACACACAGACACACACACATACACACACACACTACACACATAGTCAGACACACTACATGCAGAAACACTACACCCTACACACACAGACACAATACACACATAGACAGACACACTACACACATAGACAGACACACTACACACTACACACACAGACACAGACACACTACACACATAGATAGACACACTACACACAGACACACTACACATACAGACACAGACACACTACACACATAGACAGACACACTACCAACTACACACACGGAGACACACTACACACACAGACACAGACACACTACACACATAGGCACACACTCTACACACATAGACAGACACACTACACACACAGACACACTACACACCACACACACACACACACACACACACAGACACACTACACACTACACACACAGACACACTACACACCACACACATAGACAGACACACTACACACAGACACACTACACACAGACACTGTACACACACAGAGACACACTACACACTACACACGACACACACAGACACAGACACACTACACACATAGACAGACACACTACACACTACACACACAGAGACACACTACACACACAGACACACACACTACACACATAGACAGACACACTACACAAACAGACACAGACACAGACACACTACACACATAGACAGACACACTACACACTACACACACACAGCCACACACACTACTCACAGACAGACACACTACACACACAGACACACTACACACCACACACACACACACACGCACACACTACACACACAGACACACTACACACTACACACACTACACACAAAGACACACTACACACACACACAAACAGACACAAACAGACACACACACTACATACAGACACACTACACACACAGAGACACAGACACACACACACACAGACACACACACACTACACACACAGAGACACACTACACTCTACACACACAGACACAGACACACTACACACACAGAGACACACTACACACTACACACACAGACACAGACACACTACACACATAGGCACACACACTACACACACAGAGACACACTACTCACACAATACACACTACACACACAGAAACACACTACACACTACACACACAGACACACACACTACACACATAGACAGGCACACTACACACACAGACAAAGACACACTATACACTACACACAGACACACTACACACACACACAGACACAGACACACTATAAACACAGAGAGACGCACTACACACATAGGCACACACACTACACACAGACACAGTACACACACAGATACACACTACACACTACACACACAGACACAGACACACTATAAACACAGAGAGACACACTACACACACAGACATAGACACACTACACACATAGGCACACACACTACACACAGACACAGTACACACACAGAGACACACTACACACTACACACGACACACACAGACACAGACACACTACACACATAGACAGACACACTACACACACAGACACAGACACAGACACACTACACACTACACACACACAGACACACACACTACACACAGACAGACACACTACACACACAGATACACTACACACCACACACACACACACACACAGACACACTACACACTACACACACAGACACACTACACACTACACACATAGACAGATAAACTACACACAGACACACTACACACACAGACACACACACTACACAGACACAGAGACACACACACACACTACACAAAGACACACTACACACACAGAGACACAGACACACACAAACAGACACACACAGTCCACACACAGAGACACACTACACACTACACACACAGACACACTACACAGAGAGAGAGACACACTACACACATAGACAGACACACTACACACTACACACACAGACACACTACACACTACACACACAGACACAGACATACTACACACATAGACAGACACACTACACACAGACACACTACACTCACAGAGACACACTACACACACATTACACACGTAGACAGACACACTACACACACAGACACAGACACACTACACACATAGACAGACAGACTACACACAGAAACACTACACTCACAGAGACACACTACACAAGCACACACTACACACGTAGACAGACAGACACACACACACACGCACACACTACACACACAGACACACTACACACTACACACACTACACACATAGACACACTACACACACAGACACAGACACACTACACTCTACACACACAGACACAGACACACTACACACACAGAGACACACTACACACTACACACACAGACACAGACACACAACACACATAGGCACACACACTACACACACAGAGACACACTACACACTACACACACAGAGACACACTACACACTACACACACAGACAAAGACACACTACACACATAGACAGACACACTACACACTACACACAGACACACACACTACACACATAGACAGACACACTACACACACAGACACAGACAAAGACACACTACACACATAGACAGACACACTACACACAGACACACTACACACACAGTGACACACTACACACTACACACACACACTACACACGTAGACAGACACACTACACACATAGACAGACACACTACACACACTGAGACACACTACACACTACACACACAGACTACACACGTAGACAGACACACTACACACCGACACACACTTATACACACACAAACTACACACATAGACAGACACACTACACACACAGAGACACACTACACACTACACACACACACACTACACATGTAGACAGACACACTACACACAGACACACAAACATACACACACACAGTACACACATAGTCAGACACACTACACACTACTCACACAGACACAGACACACTACACACATAGACAGACACACTACACACACAGACACACTACACACCACACACACACACACACACACACAGACACACTACACACTACACACACAGACACACTACACACCACACACATAGACAGACACACTACACACACAGACACACTACACACCACACACACACACACACACACACACACAGACACACTACACACTACACACACGGAGACACACTACACACACAGACACACACACTACACACATAGACAGACACACTACACACACAGACACACTACACACCACACACACACACACACACACAGACACACTACACACTACACACACAGACACACTACACACCACACACATAGACAGACACACTACACACAGACACACTACACACACAGACACACACACTACACAGACACAGACAGACAGACACACACACACACTACACACAGACACACTACACACACACAGAGACACAGACACACACAAACAGACACACACAGAGACACACTACACACTACACAAACAGACACACACACATACACACACACTACACACATAGACAGACACACTACACACATAGACAGACACACTACACAGACAGAGACACACTACACACTACACACACACACTACACACGTAGACAGACACGCTACACACAGACACACACACACATACACACACACACTACACACATAGACAGACACACTACACACATAGACAGACACACTACACACTACACAAACAGACACAGACAGACCACACACATAGACAGACACACTACACACACAGAGACACACCACACACTACACACACACACTACACACGTAGACAGACACACTACACACAGACACACACACATACACGCACACACTACACACATAGTTAGACACACTACATGCACAGACACACTACACCCTACACACACACAGACACACTACACACAGACACAGACAGACTATACACATAGACAGACACACTACACACTACACACACATACACGGACACACTACACACATAGGCACACACACTACACACATAGACAGACACACTACACACTACACACACAGACACACTAGACACTACTCACACAGACACAGACACACTACACACATAGACAGACACACTACACACAGACACACTACACACGTAGACAGACACACTACACACACGCAGACACACTACACACATAGACAGACACACTACACACTACACACACAGAGACACACTACACACACAGACACTCTCCCGTACAGGTTTCACTGTCATCGTTAGATACAACGGACAACATCAATCAATCAATCATATAAAGCTCTCCCTCTCACACACACACAGACGCTCCCTTATACACACTTCCTTAGCCTCACGCATGAATATATATTGACACGAGCACCAACACGGATCTGCGAACAGTAACAGACACATCAGGGACTCGTTCTTGTTTAAGCACACAAAAGGATACGCATATTCGGAGAGACACACTGAGCCAAACGCATCGACCTTTCGTCGCACACACAAATGCACGCAGAATGGATACAAACCTCCAGATATTCAGAGTACACACACACACACCACAGAACCAGAGTCAGTCTCTCTCACTCACATATATAACCCAAGACAGTCTATCTCCATCAAGTGAGCAAACACACACACACACACACACACACACACACACACACACACACACACACACACACACACACACACACACACACACACACAGAGACAGACACAGACACAGACACAGACACACACACACACACACACACTACACACAGACACACACACTACAAACATAGATACTCTACACACACACACACACTACACCCAGACAGACACACTACACACACAGACACACTACACACTAAACTCATAGACATACTACACACACACACACTCACACAGAGACACATGACACACTACACACACAGACACAGACACACTACACACACAGAGAGACAGACTACACACTACACACACAGACACAGACTCACACACAAAGGCACACACACTACACACATAGACATACACACTACACACTACACACAGACACACTACAGACTACACACACAGACACAGACACACTACACACATAGACAGACACACTACACACAGACACACTACACACTACACACACAGACACACACACTACACACATAGACAGACACACTACACACACAGACACACTACACACCACACACACACACACACACACACAGACACACTACACACTACACACACAGACACACTACACACCACACACATAGACAGACACACTACACACAGACACACTACACACACAGACACACACACTACACAGACACAGACAGACAGACACACACACACACACTACACACAGACACACTACACACACACACAGACACAGACACACACAATACACACACAGAGACACACTACACACACAGACACACACACATACACACACACTACACACATAGACAGACACACTACACACATAGACAGACACACTACACAGACAGAGACACACTACACACTCCACACACACACTACACACGTAGACAGACACGCTACACACAGACACACACACACATACACACACACACTACACACATAGACAGACACACTACACACTACACAAACAGACACAGACAGACCACACACATAGACAGACACACTACACACACAGAGACACACCACACACTACACACACACTACACACGTAGACAGACACACTACACACAGACACACACACATACACGCACACACTACACACATAGTTAGACACACTACATGCACAGACACACTACACCCTACACACACACAGACACACTACACACAGACACAGACAGACTACACACATAGACAGACACACTACACACTACACACACATACACGGACACACTACACACATAGGCACACACACTACACACATAGACAGACACACTACACACTACACACAGACACACTACACACGGAGACAGACACACTACACACACACAGACACACCACACACTACACACACACTACACACGTAGACAGACACACTACACACAGACACACACACATACACGCACACACTACACACATAGTTAGACACACTACATGCACAGACACACTACACCCTACACACACACAGACACACTACACACAGACACAGACAGACTACACACATAGACAGACACACTACACACTACACACACATACACGGACACAGACACACTACACACATAGACAGACACACTACACACTACACACACATACACACACACAAACACACTACACACAGACACACACACTACAAACATAGATACTCTACACACACACACACACTACACCCAGACAGACACACTACACACACAGACACACTACACACACAGACACACTACACACCACACACACACACACACACACACAGACACACTACACACTACACACACAGACACACTACACACCACACACATAGACAGACACACTACACACAGACACACTACACACACAGACACACACACTACACAGACACAGACAGACAGACACACACACACACACTACACACAGACACACTACACACACACACAGACACAGACACACACAATACACACACAGAGACACACTACACACACAGACACACACACATACACACACACTACACACATAGACAGACACACTACACACATAGACAGACACACTACACAGACAGAGACACACTACACACTCCACACACACACTACACACGTAGACAGACACGCTGCACACAGACACACACACACATACACACACACACTACACACATAGACAGACACACTACACACTACACAAACAGACACAGACAGACCACACACATAGACAGACACACTACACACACAGAGACACACCACACACTACACACACACTACACACGTAGACAGACACACTACACACAGACACACACACATACACGCACACACTACACACATAGTTAGACACACTACATGCACAGACACACTACACCCTACACACACACAGACACACTACACACAGACACAGACAGACTACACACATAGACAGACACACTACACACTACACACACATACACGGACACACTACACACATAGGCACACACACTACACACATAGACAGACACACTACACACTACACACAGACACACTACACACGGAGACAGACACACTACACACACACAGACACACCACACACTACACACACACTACACACGTAGACAGACACACTACACACAGACACACACACATACACGCACACACTACACACATAGTTAGACACACTACATGCACAGACACACTACACCCTACACACACACAGACACACTACACACAGACACAGACAGACTACACACATAGACAGACACACTACACACTACACACACATACACGGACACAGACACACTATACACATAGACAGACACACTACACACTACACACACATACACACACACAAACACACTACACACAGACACACACACTACAAACATAGATACTCTACACACACACACACGCTACACCCAGACAGACACACTACACACACAGACACACTACACACTAAACTCATAGACATACAACACACACACACACTCACACACACAGAGACACAGACAGACACACACACTACACACACACACACTACACACACAGAGACACATGACACACTACACACACAGACACAGACACAGACACACTACACACACAGAGAGCCAGACTACACACTACACACACAGACACAGACTTACACACAAAGGCACACACACTACACACATAGACATACACACTACACACTACACACAGACACACTACAGACTACACACACAGACACAGACACACTACACACATAGACAGACACACTACACACAGACACACTACACACTACACACACAGACACACACACTACACACATAGACAGACACACTACACACACAGACACACTACACACCACACACACACACACACACACACACACAGACACACTACACACTACACACACAGACACACTACACACCACACAAACAGACACAGACAGACCACACACATAGACAGACACACTACACACACAGAGACACACCACACACTACACACACACTACACACGTAGACAGACACACTACACACAGACACACACACATACACGCACACACTACACACATAGTTAGACACACTACATGCACAGACACACTACACCCTACACACACACAGACACACTACACACAGACACAGACAGACTACACACATAGACAGACACACTACACACTACACACACATACACGGACACACTACACACATAGGCACACACACTACACACATAGACAGACACACTACACACTACACACAGACACACTACACACGGAGACAGACACACTACACACACACAGACACACCACACACTACACACACACTACACACGTAGACAGACACACTACACACAGACACACACACATACACGCACACACTACACACATAGTTAGACACACTACATGCACAGACACACTACACCCTACACACACACAGACACACTACACACAGACACAGACAGACTACACACATAGACAGACACACTACACACTACACACACATACACGGACACACTACACACATAGGCACACACACTACACCTATAGACAGACACACTACACACTACACACAGACACACTACACACGGAGACAGACACACTACACACACACAGACACACTACACACATAGACAGACACACTACACACTACACACACAGAGACACACTACACACACAGACACTCTCCCGTACAGGTTTCACTGTCATCGTTAGATACAACGGACAACATCAATCAATCAATCATATAAAGCGCTCCCTCTCACACACACACAGACGCTCCCTTATACACACTTCCTCAGCCTCACGCACGAATATATATTGACACGAGCACCAACACCGATCTGCGAACAGTAACAGACACACCTGAGACTCGTTCTTGTTTAAGCACACAAAAGGATTTGCATATTCGGAGAGACACACTGAGCCAAACGCATCCACCTTACGTCACACACACAAATGCACGCAGAATGGATACAAACCTCCAGATATTCAGAGTATACACACACACACACACACACACACACACACACACACACACACACACTCACACACACACACCACAGAACCAGAGTCAGGCTCTCTCACACACATATATAACCCAAGACAGTCTCCATCAAGCGTGCACACACACACACACACTACACACAGACACACACACTCTACACACATAGATACACTACACACACACACACACACACACACACACTACACAAAGACAGACACACTACACACACAGGCAATCTACACACTAAACACATAGACACACTACACACACACACACAGACACAGACAGACACAGACACTACACACAGACACACTACACACACACAGAGACACAGACACACACACACACAGACACACACGCACTACACACACAGAGACACACTACACACTACACACACAGACACAGACACACTACACACATAGGCATACACTACACACATAGACATACACACTACACACTACACACACAGACACAATACACACTACACACACAGACACAGACACACTACACACATAGACAGACACACTACACACACAGAGACACACTACACACACACTACACACTACACACACAGACACACTACACACTACACACACAGACACAGACCCACTACACACATAGACAGACACACTACACACTGCACACACAGACACACTACGCACCACACACACACAGACACACTACACACTACACACACAGAAACACTACACACTACACACATAGACAGAGACACTACACACAGACACACTACAGACACAGAGACACACTACACACTACACACACAGACTACACACGTAGACAGACACACTACACACATAGACAGACACACTACACACACACAGACACACTACACACTAAACACACAGACTACACACGTAGACAGGCACACTACACACCGACACACACTTATACACACACACACTACACACATAGACAGACACACTACACACACAGAGACACACTACACACTACACACACACTACACACGTAGACAGACACACTACACACAGACACACACACATACACACACACACTACACACATAGTCAGACACACTACATGCAGAAACACTACACCCTACACACACAGACACAATACACACATAGACAGACACACTACACACATAGACAGACACACTACACACTACACACACAGACACAGACACACTACACACATAGATAGACACACTACACACAGACACACTACACATACAGACACAGACACACTACACACATAGACAGACACACTACCGACTACACACACGGAGACACACTACACACACAGACACAGACACACTACACACATAGGCACACACTCTACACACATAGACAGACACACTACACACACAGACACACTACACACCACACACACACACACACACACACACACACACACTACACACTACACACACAGACACACTACACACCACACACATAGACAGACACACTACACACAGACACACTACACACAGACACTGTACACACACAGAGACACACTACACACTACACACGACACACACAGACACAGACACACTACACACACAGAGACACACTACACACTACACACACACACACTACACATGTAGACAGACACACTACACACAGACAGACAAACATACACACACACAGTACACACATAGTCAGACACACTACACACTACTCACACAGACACAGACACACTACACACATAGACAGACACACTACACACACAGACACACTACACACCACACACACACACACACACACACACAGACACACTACACACTACACACACAGACACACTACACACCACACACATAGACAGACACACTACACACACAGACACACTACACACCACACACACACACACACACACACACACACACACACAGACACACTACACACTACACACACGGAGACACACTACACACACAGACACACACACTACACACATAGACAGACACACTACACACACAGACACACTACACACCACACACACACACACACACACACACAGACACACTACACACACAGACACACTACACACCACACACATAGACAGACACACTACACACAGACACACTACACACACAGACACACACACTACACAGACACAGACAGACAGACAGACACACACACTACACACAGACACACTACACACACACAGAGACACAGACACACACAAACAGACACACACAGAGACACACTACACACTACACAAACAGACACACACACATACACACACACTACACACATAGACAGACACACTACACACATAGACAGACACACTACACAGACAGAGACACACTACACACTACACACACACACTACACACGTAGACAGACACGCTACACACAGACACACACACACATACACACACACACTACACACATAGACAGACACACTACACACATAGACAGACACACTACACACTACACAAACAGACACAGACAGACCACACACATAGACAGACACACTACACACACAGAGACACACCACACACTACACACACACACTACACACGTAGACAGACACACTACACACAGACACACACACATACACGCACACACTACACACATAGTTAGACACACTACATGCACAGACACACTACACCCTACACACACACAGACACACTACACACAGACACAGACAGACTACACACATAGACAGACACACTACACACACATACACGGACACACTACACACATAGGCACACACACTACACACATAGACAGACACACTACACACTACACACACAGACACACTAGACACTACTCACACAGACACAGACACACTACACACATAGACAGACACACTACACACAGACACACTACACACGTAGACAGACACACTACACACACGCAGACACACTACACACATAGACAGACACACTACACACTACACACACAGAGACACACTACACACACAGACACTCTCCCGTACAGGTTTCACTGTCATCGTTAGATACAACGGACAACATCAATCAATCAATCATATAAAGCTCTCCCTCTCACACACACACAGACGCTCCCTTATACACACTTCCTTAGCCTCACGCATGAATATATATTGACACGAGCACCAACACGGATCTGCGAACAGTAACAGACACACCATGGACTCGTTCTTGTTTAAGCACACAAAAGGATACGCATATTCGGAGAGACACACTGAGCCAAACGCATCGACCTTTCGTCGCACACACAAATGCACGCAGAATGGATACAAACCTCCAGATATTCAGAGTACACACACACACACCACAGAACCAGAGTCAGTCTCTCTCACTCACATATATAACCCAAGACAGTCTATCTCCATCAAGTGAGCAAACACACACACACACACACACACACACACACACACGCACACACACACACACACACACACACACACACACACACACACACACACAGAGACAGACACAGACACAGACACAGACACACACACACACACACACACTACACACAGACACACACACTACAAACATAGATACTCTACACACACACACACACTACACCCAGACAGACACACTACACACACAGACACACTACACACTAAACTCATAGACATACTACACACACACACACTCACACAGAGACACATGACACACTACACACACAGACACAGACACACTACACACACAGAGAGACAGACTACACACTACACACACAGACACAGACTCACACACAAAGGCACACACACTACACACATAGACATACACACTACACACTACACACAGACACACTACAGACTACACACACAGACACAGACACACTACACACATAGACAGACACACTACACACTACACACACGGAGACACACTACACACACCGACACACACACACACTACACACTACACACACAGACACACTACACACCACACACATAGACAGACACACTACACACAGACACACTACACACAGACACTGTACACACACAGAGACACACTACACACTACACACGACACACACAGACACAGACACACTACACACACAGAGACACACTACACACTACACACACACACACTACACATGTAGACAGACACACTACACACAGACACACAAACATACACACACACAGTACACACATAGTCAGACACACTACACACTACTCACACAGACACAGACACACTACACACATAGACAGACACACTACACACACAGACACACTACACACCACACACACACACACACACACAGACACACTACACACTACACACACAGACACACTACACACCACACACATAGACAGACACACTACACACACAGACACACTACACACCACACACACACACACACACACACACACACACACAGACACACTACACACTACACACACGGAGACACACTACACACACAGACACACACACTACACACATAGACAGACACACTACACACACAGACACACTACACACCACACACACACAGACACACACACACACAGACACACTACACACTACACACACAGACACACTACACACCACACACATAGACAGACACACTACACACAGACACACTACACACACAGACACACACACTACACAGACACAGACAGACAGACAGACACACACACTACACACAGACACACTACACACACACAGAGACACAGACACACACAAACAGACACACACAGAGACACACTACACACTACACAAACAGACACACACACATACACACACACTACACACATAGACAGACACACTACACACATAGACAGACACACTACACAGACAGAGACACACTACACACTACACACACACACTACACATGTAGACAGACACGCTACACACAGACACACACACACATACACACACACACTACACACATAGACAGACACACTACACACATAGACAGACACACTACACACTACACAAACAGACACAGACAGACCACACACATAGACAGACACACTACACACACAGAGACACACCACACACTACACACACACACTACACACGTAGACAGACACACTACACACAGACACACACACATACACGCACACACTACACACATAGTTAGACACACTACATGCACAGACACACTACACCCTACACACACACAGACACACTACACACAGACACAGACAGACTACACACATAGACAGACACACTACACACACATACACGGACACACTACACACATAGGCACACACACTACACACATAGACAGACACACTACACACTACACACACAGACACACTAGACACTACTCACAGAGACACAGACACACTACACACATAGACAGACACACTACACACAGACACACTACACACGTAGACAGACACACTACACACACGCAGACACACTACACACATAGACAGACACACTACACACTACACACACAGAGACACACTACACACACAGACACTCTCCCGTACAGGTTTCACTGTCATCGTTAGATACAACGGACAACATCAATCAATCAATCATATAAAGCTCTCCCTCTCACACACACACAGACGCTCCCTTATACACACTTCCTTAGCCTCACGCATGAATATATATTGACACGAGCACCAACACGGATCTGCGAACAGTAACAGACACACCAGGGACTCGTTCTTGTTTAAGCACACAAAAGGATACGCATATTCGGAGAGACACACTGAGCCAAACGCATCGACCTTTCATCGCACACACAAATGCACGCAGAATGGATACAAACCTCCAGATATTCAGAGTACACACACACACACCACAGAACCAGAGTCAGTCTCTCTCACTCACATATATAACCCAAGACAGTCTATCTCCATCAAGTGAGCAACACACACACACACACACACACACACACACACACACACACACACACACACACACACACACACACACACACACACACACACAGAGACAGACACAGACACAGACACAGACACACACACACACACACACTACACACAGACACACACACTACAAACATAGATACTCTACACACACACACACACTACACCCAGACAGACACACTACACACACAGACACACTACACACTAAACTCATAGACATACTACAC
The DNA here is from genome assembly GCF_048418815.1 of Hemitrygon akajei. Lineage (NCBI taxonomy): Eukaryota > Metazoa > Chordata > Chondrichthyes > Myliobatiformes > Dasyatidae > Hemitrygon > Hemitrygon akajei. Next base: position 110,694,250 of record NC_133133.1, on the reverse strand, counting down.
ACACACACACTCACACAGAGACACATGACACACTACACACACAGACACAGACACACTACACACACAGAGAGACAGACTACACACTACACACACAGACACAGACTCACACACAAAGGCACACACACTACACACATAGACATACACACTACACACTACACACAGACACACTACAGACTACACACACAGACACAGACACACTACACACATAGACAGACACACTACACACAGACACACTACACACTACACACACAGACACACACACTACACACATAGACAGACACACTACACACACAGACACACTACACACCACACACACACACACACACACACACACACACACACAGACACACTACACACTACACACACAGACACACTACACACCACACACATAGACAGACACACTACACACAGACACACTACACACACAGACACACACACTACACAGACACAGACAGACAGACAGACACACACACTACACACAGACACACTACACACACACAGAGACACAGACACACACAAACAGACACACACAGAGACACACTACACACTACACAAACAGACACACACACATACACACACACTACACACATAGACAGACACACTACACACATAGACAGACACACTACACAGACAGAGACACACTACACACTACACACACACACTACACACGTAGACAGACACGCTACACACAGACACACACACACATACACACACACACTACACACATAGACAGACACACTACACACATAGACAGACACACTACACACTACACAAACAGACACAGACAGACCACACACATAGACAGACACACTACACACACAGAGACACACCACACACTACACACACACACTACACACGTAGACAGACACACTACACACAGACACACACACATACACGCACACACTACACACATAGTTAGACACACTACATGCACAGACACACTACACTCTACACACACACAGACACACTACACACAGACACAGACAGACTACACACATAGACAGACACACACACACACACACACACAGAGACAGACACAGACACAGACACAGACACACACACACACACACACTACACACAGACACACACACTACAAACATAGATACTCTACACACACACACACACTACACCCAGACAGACACACTACACACACAGACACACTACACACTAAACTCATAGACATACTACACACACACACTCACACAGAGACTCATGACACACTACACACACAGACACAGACACACTACACACACAGAGAGACAGACTACACACTACACACACAGACACAGACTCACACACAAAGGCACACACACTACACACATAGACATACACACTACACACTACACACAGACACACTACAGACTACACACACAGACACAGACACACTACACACATAGACAGACACACTACACACAGACACACTACACACTACACACACAGACACACACACTACACACATAGACAGACACACTACACACACAGACACACTACACACCACACACACACACACACACACACACACACACACAGACACACTACACACTACACACACAGACACACTACACACCACACACATAGACAGACACACTACACACAGACACACTACACACACAGACACACACACTACACAGACACAGACAGACAGACACACACACACACACTACACACAGACACACTACACACACACACAGACACAGACACACACAATACACACACAGAGACACACTACACACACAGACACACACACATACACACACACTACACACATAGACAGACACACTACACACATAGACAGACACACTACACAGACAGAGACACACTACACACTCCACACACACACTACACACGTAGACAGACACGCTACACACAGACACACACACACATACACACACACACTACACACATAGACAGACACACTACACACTACACAAACAGACACAGACAGACCACACACATAGACAGACACACTACACACACAGAGACACACCACACACTACACACACACTACACACGTAGACAGACACACTACACACAGACACACACACATACACGCACACACTACACACATAGTTAGACACACTACATGCACAGACACACTACACCCTACACACACACAGACACACTACACACAGACACAGACAGACTACACACATAGACAGACACACTACACACTACACACACATACACGGACACACTACACACATAGGCACACACACTACACACATAGACAGACACACTACACACTACACACAGACACACTACACACGGAGACAGACACACTACACACACACAGACACACCACACACTACACACACACTACACACGTAGACAGACACACTACACACAGACACACACACATACACGCACACACTACACACATAGTTAGACACACTACATGCACAGACACACTACACCCTACACACACACAGACACACTACACACAGACACAGACAGACTACACACATAGACAGACACACTACACACTACACACACATACACGGACACAGACACACTACACACATAGACAGACACACTACACACTACACACACATACACACACACAAACACACTACACACAGACACACACACTACAAACATAGATACTCTACACACACACACACACTACACCCAGACAGACACACTACACACACAGACACACTACACACACAGACACACTACACACCACACACACACACACACACACACACAGACACACTACACACTACACACACAGACACACTACACACCACACACATAGACAGACACACTACACACAGACACACTACACACACAGACACACACACTACACAGACACATACAGACAGACACACACACACACACTACACACAGACACACTACACACACACACAGACACAGACACACACAATACACACACAGAGACACACTACACACACAGACACACACACATACACACACACTACACACATAGACAGACACACTACACACATAGACAGACACACTACACAGACAGAGACACACTACACACTCCACACACACACTACACACGTAGACAGACACGCTACACACAGACACACACACACATACACACACACACTACACACATAGACAGACACACTACACACTACACAAACAGACACAGACAGACCACACACATAGACAGACACACTACACACACAGAGACACACCACACACTACACACACACTACACACGTAGACAGACACACTACACACAGACACACACACATACACGCACACACTACACACATAGTTAGACACACTACATGCACAGACACACTACACCCTACACACACACAGACACACTACACACAGACACAGACAGACTACACACATAGACAGACACACTACACACTACACACACATACACGGACACACTACACACATAGGCACACACACTACACACATAGACAGACACACTACACACTACACACAGACACACTACACACGGAGACAGACACACTACACACACACAGACACACCACACACTACACACACACTACACACGTAGACAGACACACTACACACAGACACACACACATACACGCACACACTACACACATAGTTAGACACACTACATGCACAGACACACTACACCCTACACACACACAGACACACTACACACAGACACAGACAGACTACACACATAGACAGACACACTACACACTACACACACATACACGGACACAGACACACTACACACATAGACAGACACACTACACACTACACACACATACACACACACAAACACACTACACACAGACACACACACTACAAACATAGATACTCTACACACACACACACTACACCCAGACAGACACACTACACACACAGACACACTACACACTAAACTCATAGACATACAACACACACACACACTCACACACACAGAGACACAGACAGACACACACTACACACACACACACTACACACACAGAGACACATGACAGACTACACACACAGACACAGACACACTACACACACAGAGAGCCAGACTACACACTACACACACAGACACAGACTTACACACAAAGGCACACACACTACACACATAGACATACACACTACACACTACACACAGACACACTACAGACTACACACACAGACACAGACACACTACACACATAGACAGACACACTACACACAGACACACTACACACTACACACACAGACACACACACTACACACATAGACAGACACACTACACACACAGACACACTACACACCACACACACACACACACACACACACAGACACACTACACACTACACACACAGACACACTACACACCACACAAACAGACACAGACAGACCACACACATAGACAGACACACTACACACACAGAGACACACCACACACTACACACACACTACACACGTAGACAGACACACTACACACAGACACACACACATACACGCACACACTACACACATAGTTAGACACACTACATGCACAGACACACTACACCCTACACACACACAGACACACTACACACAGACACAGACAGACTACACACATAGACAGACACACTACACACTACACACACATACACGGACACACTACACACATAGGCACACACACTACACACATAGACAGACACACTACACACTACACACAGACACACTACACACGGAGACAGACACACTACACACACAGACACACCACACACTACACACACACTACACACGTAGACAGACACACTACACACAGACACACACACATACACGCACACACTACACACATAGTTAGACACACTACATGCACAGACACACTACACCCTACACACACACAGACACACTACACACAGACACAGACAGACTACACACATAGACAGACACACTACACACTACACACACATACACGGACACACTACACACATAGGCACACACACTACACCTATAGACAGACACACTACACACTACACACAGACACACTACACACGGAGACAGACACACTACACACACACAGACACACTACACACATAGACAGACACACTACACACTACACACACAGAGACACACTACACACACAGACACTCTCCCGTACAGGTTTCACTGTCATCGTTAGATACAACGGACAACATCAATCAATCAATCATATAAAGCGCTCCCTCTCACACACACACAGACGCTCCCTTATACACACTTCCTCAGCCTCACGCACGAATATATATTGACACGAGCACCAACACCGATCTGCGAACAGTAACAGACACACCTGAGACTCGTTCTTGTTTAAGCACACAAAAGGATTTGCATATTCGGAGAGACACACTGAGCCAAACGCATCCACCTTACGTCACACACACAAATGCACGCAGAATGGATACAAACCTCCAGATATTCAGAGTATACACACACACACACACACACACACACACACACACACACACACACACTCACACACACACACCACAGAACCAGAGTCAGGCTCTCTCACACACATATATAACCCAAGACAGTCTCCATCAAGCGTGCACACACACACACACACTACACACAGACACACACACTCTACACACATAGATACACTACACACACACACACACACACACACACACTACACAAAGACAGACACACTACACACACAGGCAATCTACACACTAAACACATAGACACACTACACACACACACACAGACACAGACAGACACAGACACTACACACAGACACACTACACACACACAGAGACACAGACACACACACACACAGACACACACGCACTACACACACAGAGACACACTACACACTACACACACAGACACAGACACACTACACACATAGGCATACACTACACACATAGACATACACACTACACACTACACACACAGACACAATACACACTACACACACAGACACAGACACACTACACACATAGACAGACACACTACACACACAGAGACACACTACACACACACTACACACTACACACACAGACACACTACACACTACACACACAGACACAGACCCACTACACACATAGACAGACACACTACACACTGCACACACAGACACACTACGCACCACACACACACAGACACACTACACACTACACACACAGAAACACTACACACTACACACATAGACAGAGACACTACACACAGACACACTACAGACACAGAGACACACTACACACTACACACACAGACTACACACGTAGACAGACACACTACACACATAGACAGACACACTACACACACACAGACACACTACACACTAAACACACAGACTACACACGTAGACAGGCACACTACACACCGACACACACTTATACACACACACACTACACACATAGACAGACACACTACACACACAGAGACACACTACACACTACACACACACTACACACGTAGACAGACACACTACACACAGACACACACACATACACACACACACTACACACATAGTCAGACACACTACATGCAGAAACACTACACCCTACACACACAGACACAATACACACATAGACAGACACACTACACACATAGACAGACACACTACACACTACACACACAGACACAGACACACTACACACATAGATAGACACACTACACACAGACACACTACACATACAGACACAGACACACTACACACATAGACAGACACACTACCGACTACACACACGGAGACACACTACACACACAGACACAGACACACTACACACATAGGCACACACTCTACACACATAGACAGACACACTACACACACAGACACACTACACACTACTCACACAGACACAGACACACTACACACATAGACAGACACACTACACACAGACACACTACACGCAGACACACTACACACATAGACAGACACACTACACACTACACACACAGAGACACACTATACACACAGACACTCTCCCGTACAGGTTTCACTGTCATCGTTAGATACAACAGACAACATCAATCAATCAATCATATAAAGCTCTCCCTCTCACACACACCCAGACGCTCCCTTATACACACTTCCTTAGCCTCACGCATGAATATATATTGACACGAGCACCAACACGGATCTGCGAACAGCAACAGACACACCTGGGACTCGTTCTTGTTTAAGCACACAAAAGGATACGCATATTCGGAGAGACATACTGAGCCAAACGCATCCACCTTTCGTCGCACACAAAAATGCACGCAGAATGGATACAAACCTCCAGATATTCAGAGTACACACACACACACACACACACACACACACACACACACACACACACACACACACACACACACACACACACACACACACACACACACCACACACTACACACAGACAGACACACTACACACACAGATACACTACACACTAAACACATAGACACACTACACACACAGACACACTACACACTAAACACATAGACACACTACACACACGCACACACACACACAGAGACACAGACAGACACACACAGTACACACAGACACACTACACACACACAGAGACACAGACACACACACACTACACACACAGAGACACACGACACACTACACACATAGACACAGACACACTACACCCACAGAGAGACACACTACACACACAGACACAGACACACTACACACATAGGCACACACACTACACACATAGACATACACACTACATACTACACACAGACACACTACACACTACACACACAGACACAGACACACTACACACATAGACAGACACACTACACACAGACACACTACACACTACACACACAGACACACACACTACACACATAGACAGACACACTACACACACAGACACACTACACACCACAGACACACACACACAGACACACTACACACTACACACACAGACACACTACACACTACACACATAGACAGACACACTACACACAGACACACTACACACACACAGACACACACACTACACAGACACAGACAGACAGACACATACAATACACACACAGAGACACACTACACACTACACACACACACTACACACACAGACACAGACATACTACACACATAGACAGACACACTACACACAGACACACTACACACTACACACACAGACACAGACACACTACACACATAGACAGACACACTACACACAGACACACTACACTCACAGAGACACACTACACACACACTACACACGTAGACAGACACACTACACACTACACACACAGACACACTACACACTACACACACAGACACTACACACTACACACATAGACAGACACACTACACACAGACACACTACACACACAGAGACACACTACACACACAGACTCACACACTACTCACATAGACAGACACACTACACACAGGGACACTCTACACACTACACACACAGACTACACACGTAGACAGGCACACTACACACAGACACACTACACACACTGAGACAGAGACACACACACAGACACACACACTACACACATAGACAGACACTACACGCACAGACACACTACACCCTACTCACACACAGAGACACACTACACACTACACAGATACAGACACACACACTACACACACAGACAGACACACTACACACACAGGCACACTACACACCACACACACACACAGACACACTACACACTACACACATAGACAGACACACTACACACAGACACACTACACACACAGAGACACTCACTACACACATAGACAGACACACTACACACCACACACACACACACAGACACACTACACACTACACACATAGAAAGACATACTACACACAGACTCACTACACACACACAGACACACTACACACACAGTGACACACTACACACACAGACTCACACACTGCACACATAGACAGGCACACTACACACACAGGGACACTCTACACACTACACCCACAGACTACACACTTAGACAGACACACTACACACATAGACACACTACACACACACAGACAGCCACACATACACACACACACTACACACATAGACAGACACTACACGCACAGACACACTACACCCTACTCACACACAGAGACACACTACACACTACACACACACAGACACACACACTACACACATAGACAGACACACTACACACATAGACAGACACACTACACACTACACACATAGACAGACACACTACACACACAGAGACACACTACACACTACACACACACACTACACACGTAGACAGACACACTACAAACACACACCAACACAGACACACACACAGACACACGCACATGCACACACACTACACACATAGAGAGACACACTACATGCACAGACAAACTACACCCTACACACACACAGACACACTACACACACAGACACACTACACCGTATACACACACAGAGACTCACAGACACATTACGCACACAGAGACACACTGCGCACAAACAGACACACGCACTACACACATAGACAGACACACTGCACACACAGAGACACACTACACACACACAGACACACTACACATGTAGACAGACACACTACACACACAGACACACACACTACACACATAGACAGACACACTACACACACAGACACAGACACATACACACTACACACATAGACAGACACACTACACACAGACACACTACACACACAGACACACAGACTACACACATAGACAGACACACTACACACACAGACACACTACACACTACACACATAGACAGACACACTACACACACACTACACACATAGACAGACACACTACATGCACAGACACACTACACGCACAGACACACTACACACACAGACACAGACACTCTACACACATAGACAGACACACTACACACAGACACACTACACACAGTGGACACGTAGACAGACACACTACACACAAAGGGACACACTACACACTACACAGACAGACACAGACACACTACACACATAGACAGACACACTACACACTACACACACAGAGACACACTACACACACAGACACACACACTACACACATAGACAGACAAACTACACACAGACACACTACACACTACACACACACAGACACACACACACACACACTACACACTAGACACACACAGACACACACACTACACACATAGACAGACTCACTACACACACAGACACAGACACACTACACACATAGGCACACACCCTCTACACACATAGACAGACACACTACACACACAGACACAGACAAAGACACACTACACACATAGACAGACTAACTACACACAGCCACACTACACACACAGACACTCACACTACATAGACACAGACAGACACACACACTACACACAGACACACTACACACACACACTCAGACACAGACACACACACTACACACAGAGAGAGACACACTACACACATAGGCACACACACTACACACAGACACAGTACACACACAGAGACACACTACACACTACACACGACACACACAGACACAGACACTGCACACACACTCTCCCGTACAGGTCTCACTGTTATCGTTAGATACAACAGACAACATCAATCAATCAATCATATAAAGCTCTCCCTCTCACACACACACACGCTCCCTTATACACACTTCCTCAGCCTCACGCACGAATATATATTGACACGAGCACCAACACGGATCTGTGAACAGTAACAGTCACAGCTGAGACTCGTTCACAAAAGGATTCGCATATTCGGAGAGACACACTGAGCCAAATGCATCTACCTTTCGTCGCATACACAAATGCACGCAGAATGGATACAAACCTCCAGATATTCAGAGTACAAACACACACACCACAGAACCAGAGTCAGTCTCTCTCACACACATATATAACCCAAGACAGTCTCTCTCCATCAAGCGTGCACACACACACACACACACAGACAGTCACACACACACACACACACGCACACACACTACACACTACACACACTACACACATAGACATACTACACACACACACACAGACACAGACAGACACACACACTACACACAGACACACTACACACAAAGAGACACAGACACGCACACACACAGACACAGACACACACTACACACATAGACAGACAGACTAAACACAGACACACTACACACTACACACACAGAGACACACTACACACACAGACACACACACTACACACACAGACACACTACACACTACACACATAGACAGACACACTACACACCACACACACACACAGACACACTACACACTACACACACAGACACACTACACACTACACACATAGACAGACACACTACACACAGACACACTACACACACAGAGACACACTACACACACAGACTCACACACTACACACATAGACAGACACACTACACACACATACACACTACACACACATAGACAGACACACTACACACAGACACGCTACACACTACACACACAGACACAGACACACTACACACATAGACAGACACACTACACACTACACACACAGAGACACACTACACACACAGACACACACACTACACACATAGACAGACACACTACACACACAGACACAGACACACTACACACATAGACAGACAAACTACACACACAGACACACACCCTGCACACATAGACAGACACACTACACACACAGACACAGACACACTACACACATAGACAGACAAACTACACACACACACACACACACACACACACACTGCACACACACTCTCCCGTACAGGTCTCACTGTTATCGTTAGATACAATGGACATCAATCAATCAATCATATAAAGCTCTCCCTCTCACACACACACACGCTCCCTTTACACACGCTTCCTCAGCCTCACGCACGAATATATATTGACACGAGCACCAACACAGATCTGCGAACAGTAACAGACACACCTGGGACTCGTTCTTGTTTAAGCACACAAAAGGATACGCATATTCGGAGAGACACACTGAGCCAAATGCATCCACCTTTCGTCGCACACACAAATGCATGCAGAATGGATACAAACCTCCAGATATTCAGAGTACACACACACACACCACAGAACCAGAGTCAGTCTCTCTCACTCACATATATAACACAAGACAGTCTAACTCCATCAAGCGAGCAAACACACACACACACACACACACACACACACACACACACACACACACACACACACACACACACACACAGACACAGACACACACACACACACACACACTACACACACAGACACACTAAGACTACAAACACTACACACATAGACACACACAAACAGACAGACACACACACACTACACACACAGACACACTACACACTACACACACTACACACATAGACACACTACACACACACACAGACACAGACAGACACACACACTACACACAGACACACTACACACACAGAGACACAGACACACACACACAGACACACTACACACACAGAGACACACTGCACACTACACACCACACACACACACAGACACACTACACACTACACACACAGACACACTACACACTACACACATAGACAGACACACTACACACAGACACACTACACACACAGTGACACACTACACACTACACACACACACTACACACGTAGACAGACACACTACACACATAGACAGACACACTACACACACTGAGACACACTACACACTACACACACAGACTACACACGTAGACAGACACACTACACACCGACACACACTTATACACACACAAACTACACACATAGACAGACACACTACACACACAGAGACACACTACACACTACACACACACACACTACACATGTAGACAGACACACTACACACAGACACACAAACATACACGCACACAGTACACACATAGTCAGACACACTACACACTACTCACACAGACACAGACACACTACACACATAGACAGACACACTACACACTACACACACGGAGACACACTACACACACAGACACACACACTACACACATAGACAGACACACTACACACACAGACACACTACACACCACACACACACACACACACACACACAGACACACTACACACTACACACACAGACACACTACACACCACACACATAGACAGACACACTACACGCAGACACACTACACACACAGACACACACACTACACAGACACAGACAGACAGACACACACACACACACTACACACAGACACACTACACACACACAGAGACACAGACACACACAAACAGACACACACAGAGACACACTACACACTACACAAACAGACACACACACATACACACACACTACACACATAGACAGACACACTACACACATAGACAGACACACTACACAGACAGAGACACACTACACACTACACACACACACTACACACGTAGACAGACACGCTACACACAGACACACACACACATACACACACACACTACACACATAGACATTCACACTACACACATAGACAGACACACTACACACTACACAAACAGACACAGACAGACCACACACATAGACAGACACACTACACACACAGAGACACACCACACACTACACACACACACTACACACGTAGACAGACACACTACACACAGACACACACACATACACGCACACACTACACACATAGTTAGACACACTACATGCACAGACACACTACACCCTACACACACACAGACACACTACACACAGACACAGACAGACTACACACATAGACAGACACACTACACACACATACACGGACACACTACACACATAGGCACACACACTACACACATAGACAGACACACTACACACTACACACACAGACACACTAGACACTACTCACACAGACACAGACACACTACACACATAGACAGACACACTACACACAGACACACTACACACGTAGACAGACACACTACACACACGCAGACACACTACACACATAGACAGACACACTACACACTACACACACAGAGACACACTACACACACAGACACTCTCCCGTACAGGTTTCACTGTCATCGTTAGATACAACGGACAACATCAATCAATCAATCATATAAAGCTCTCCCTCTCACACACACACAGACGCTCCCTTATACACACTTCCTTAGCCTCACGCATGAATATATATTGACACGAGCACCAACACGGATCTGCGAACAGTAACAGACACACCAGGGACTCGTTCTTGTTTAAGCACACAAAAGGATACGCATATTCGGAGAGACACACTGAGCCAAACGCATCGACCTTTCGTCGCACACACAAATGCACGCAGAATGGATACAAACCTCCAGATATTCAGAGTACACACACACACACACACACCACAGAACCAGAGTCAGGCTCTCTCACACACATATATAACCCAAGACAGTCTCCATCAAGCGTGCCCACACACACACACACAAACACACTACACACAGACACACACACTACAAACATAGATACTCTACACACACACACACACTACACCCAGACAGACACACTACACACACAGACACACTACACACTAAACTCATAGACATACAACACACACACACACTCACACACACAGAGACACAGACAGACACACACACTACACACACACACACTACACACACAGAGACACATGACACACTACACACACAGACACAGACACACTACACGCACAGAGAGCCAGACTACACACTACACACACAGACACAGACTTACACACAAAGGCACACACACTACACACATAGACATACACACTACACACTACACACAGACACACTACAGACTACACACACAGACACAGACACACTACACACATAGACAGACACACTACACACAGACACACTACACACTACACACACAGACACACACACTACACACATAGACAGACACACTACACACACAGACACACTACACACCACACACACACACACACACACACACACACACACACAGACACACTACACACTACACACACAGACACACTACACACCACACACATAGACAGACACACTACACACAGACACACTACACACACAGACACACACACTACACAGACACAGACAGACAGACACACACACACACACTACACACAGACACACTACACACACACACAGACACAGACACACACAATACACACACAGAGACACACTACACACACAGACACACACACATACACACACACTACACACATAGACAGACACACTACACACATAGACAGACACACTACACAGACAGAGACACACTACACACTCCACACACACACTACACACGTAGACAGACACGCTACACACAGACACACACACACATACACACACACACTACACACATAGACAGACACACTACACACTACACAAACAGACACAGACAGACCACACACATAGACAGACACACTACACACACAGAGACACACCACACACTACACACACACTACACACGTAGACAGACACACTACACACAGACACACACACATACACGCACACACTACACACATAGTTAGACACACTACATGCACAGACACACTACACCCTACACACACACAGACACACTACACACAGACACAGACAGACTACACACATAGACAGACACACTACACACTACACACACATACACGGACACACTACACACATAGGCACACACACTACACACATAGACAGACACACTACACACTACACACAGACACACTACACACGGAGACAGACACACTACACACACACAGACACACCACACACTACACACACACTACACACGTAGACAGACACACTACACACAGACACACACACATACACGCACACACTACACACATAGTTAGACACACTACATGCACAGACACACTACACCCTACACACACACAGACACACTACACACAGACACAGACAGACTACACACATAGACAGACACACTACACACTACACACACATACACGGACACACTACACACATAGGCACACACACTACACACATAGACAGACACACTACACACACACAGACACACTACACACAGAGAGAGACACACTACACACATAGGCACACACACTACACACAGACACAGTACACACACAGAGACACACTACACACTACACACGACACACACAGACACAGACACTGCACACACACTCTCCCGTACAGGTCTCACTGTTATCGTTAGATACAACAGACAACATCAATCAATCAATCATATAAAGCTCTCCCTCTCACACACACACACGCTCCCTTATACACACTTCCTCAGCCTCACGCACGAATATATATTGACACGAGCACCAACACGGATCTGTGAACAGTAACAGTCACAGCTGAGACTCGTTCACAAAAGGATTCGCATATTCGGAGAGACACACTGAGCCAAATGCATCTACCTTTCGTCGCATACACAAATGCACGCAGAATGGATACAAACCTCCAGATATTCAGAGTACAAACACACACACCACAGAACCAGAGTCAGTCTCTCTCACACACATATATAACCCAAGACAGTCTCTCCCCATCAAGCGTGCACACACACACACACACACAGACAGTCACACACACACACACACACGCACACACACTACACACTACACACACTACACACATAGACATACTACACACACACACACAGACACAGACAGACACACACACTACACACAGACACACTACACACAAAGAGACACAGACACGCACACACACAGACACAGACACACACTACACACATAGACAGACAGACTAAACACAGACACACTACACACTACACACACAGAGACACACTACACACACAGACACACACACTACACACACAGACACACTACACACTACACACATAGACAGACACACTACACACCACACACACACACAGACACACTACACACTACACACACAGACACACTACACACTACACACATAGACAGACACACTACACACAGACACACTACACACACAGAGACACACTACACACACAGACTCACACACTACACACATAGACAGACACACTACACACACATACACACTACACACACATAGACAGACACACTACACACAGACACGCTACACACTACACACACAGACACAGACACACTACACACATAGACAGACACACTACACACTACACACACAGAGACACACTACACACACAGACACACACACTACACACATAGACAGACACACTACACACACAGACACAGACACACTACACACATAGACAGACAAACTACACACACAGACACACACCCTGCACACATAGACAGACACACTACACACACAGACACAGACACACTACACACATAGACAGACAAACTACACACACACACACACACACACACACACACTGCACACACACTCTCCCGTACAGGTCTCACTGTTATCGTTAGATACAATGGACATCAATCAATCAATCATATAAAGCTCTCCCTCTCACACACACACACGCTCCCTTTACACACGCTTCCTCAGCCTCACGCACGAATATATATTGACACGAGCACCAACACAGATCTGCGAACAGTAACAGACACACCTGGGACTCGTTCTTGTTTAAGCACACAAAAGGATACGCATATTCGGAGAGACACACTGAGCCAAATGCATCCACCTTTCGTCGCACACACAAATGCATGCAGAATGGATACAAACCTCCAGATATTCAGAGTACACACACACACACCACAGAACCAGAGTCAGTCTCTCTCACTCACATATATAACACAAGACAGTCTAACTCCATCAAGCGAGCAAACACACACACACACACACACACACACACACACACACACACACACACACACACACACACACACACACACAGACACAGACACACACACACACACACACACTACACACACAGACACACTAAGACTACAAACACTACACACATAGACACACACAAACAGACAGACACACACACACTACACACACAGACACACTACACACTACACACACTACACACATAGACACACTACACACACACACAGACACAGACAGACACACACACTACACACAGACACACTACACACACAGAGACACAGACACACACACACAGACACACTACACACACAGAGACACACTGCACACTACACACCACACACACACACAGACACACTACACACTACACACACAGACACACTACACACTACACACATAGACAGACACACTACACACAGACACACTACACACACAGTGACACACTACACACTACACACACACACTACACACGTAGACAGACACACTACACACATAGACAGACACACTACACACACTGAGACACACTACACACTACACACACAGACTACACACGTAGACAGACACACTACACACCGACACACACTTATACACACACAAACTACACACATAGACAGACACACTACACACACAGAGACACACTACACACTACACACACACACACTACACATGTAGACAGACACACTACACACAGACACACAAACATACACGCACACAGTACACACATAGTCAGACACACTACACACTACTCACACAGACACAGACACACTACACACATAGACAGACACACTACACACTACACACACGGAGACACACTACACACACAGACACACACACTACACACATAGACAGACACACTACACACACAGACACACTACACACCACACACACACACACACACACACACAGACACACTACACACTACACACACAGACACACTACACACCACACACATAGACAGACACACTACACGCAGACACACTACACACACAGACACACACACTACACAGACACAGACAGACAGACACACACACACACACTACACACAGACACACTACACACACACAGAGACACAGACACACACAAACAGACACACACAGAGACACACTACACACTACACAAACAGACACACACACATACACACACACTACACACATAGACAGACACACTACACACATAGACAGACACACTACACAGACAGAGACACACTACACACTACACACACACACTACACACGTAGACAGACACGCTACACACAGACACACACACACATACACACACACACTACACACATAGACATTCACACTACACACATAGACAGACACACTACACACTACACAAACAGACACAGACAGACCACACACATAGACAGACACACTACACACACAGAGACACACCACACACTACACACACACACTACACACGTAGACAGACACACTACACACAGACACACACACATACACGCACACACTACACACATAGTTAGACACACTACATGCACAGACACACTACACCCTACACACACACAGACACACTACACACAGACACAGACAGACTACACACATAGACAGACACACTACACACACATACACGGACACACTACACACATAGGCACACACACTACACACATAGACAGACACACTACACACTACACACACAGACACACTAGACACTACTCACACAGACACAGACACACTACACACATAGACAGACACACTACACACAGACACACTACACACGTAGACAGACACACTACACACACAGAGACACACTACACACACAGACACTCTCCCGTACAGGTTTCACTGTCATCGTTAGATACAACGGACAACATCAATCAATCAATCATATAAAGCTCTCCCTCTCACACACACACAGACGCTCCCTTATACACACTTCCTTAGCCTCACGCATGAATATATATTGACACGAGCACCAACACGGATCTGCGAACAGTAACAGACACACCAGGGACTCGTTCTTGTTTAAGCACACAAAAGGATACGCATATTCGGAGAGACACACTGAGCCAAACGCATCGACCTTTCGTCGCACACACAAATGCACGCAGAATGGATACAAACCTCCAGATATTCAGAGTACACACACACACACACACACCACAGAACCAGAGTCAGGCTCTCTCACACACATATATAACCCAAGACAGTCTCCATCAAGCGTGCCCACACACACACACACAAACACACTACACACAGACACACACACTACAAACATAGATACTCTACACACACACACACACTACACCCAGACAGACACACTACACACACAGACACACTACACACTAAACTCATAGACATACAACACACACACACACTCACACACACAGAGACACAGACAGACACACACACTACACACACACACACTACACACACAGAGACACATGACACACTACACACACAGACACAGACACACTACACGCACAGAGAGCCAGACTACACACTACACACACAGACACAGACTTACACACAAAGGCACACACACTACACACATAGACATACACACTACACACTACACACAGACACACTACAGACTACACACACAGACACAGACACACTACACACATAGACAGACACACTACACACAGACACACTACACACTACACACACAGACACACACACTACACACATAGACAGACACACTACACACACAGACACACTACACACCACACACACACACACACACACACACACACACACAGACACACTACACACTACACACACAGACACACTACACACCACACACATAGACAGACACACTACACACAGACACACTACACACACAGACACACACACTACACAGACACAGACAGACAGACACACACACACACACTACACACAGACACACTACACACACACACAGACACAGACACACACAATACACACACAGAGACACACTACACACACAGACACACACACATACACACACACTACACACATAGACAGACACACTACACACATAGACAGACACACTACACAGACAGAGACACACTACACACTCCACACACACACTACACACGTAGACAGACACGCTACACACAGACACACACACACATACACACACACACTACACACATAGACAGACACACTACACACTACACAAACAGACACAGACAGACCACACACATAGACAGACACACTACACACACAGAGACACACCACACACTACACACACACTACACACGTAGACAGACACACTACACACAGACACACACACATACACGCACACACTACACACATAGTTAGACACACTACATGCACAGACACACTACACCCTACACACACACAGACACACTACACACAGACACAGACAGACTACACACATAGACAGACACACTACACACTACACACACATACACGGACACACTACACACATAGGCACACACACTACACACATAGACAGACACACTACACACTACACACAGACACACTACACACGGAGACAGACACACTACACACACACAGACACACCACACACTACACACACACTACACACGTAGACAGACACACTACACACAGACACACACACATACACGCACACACTACACACATAGTTAGACACACTACATGCACAGACACACTACACCCTACACACACACAGACACACTACACACAGACACAGACAGACTACACACATAGACAGACACACTACACACTACACACACATACACGGACACACTACACACATAGGCACACACACTACACACATAGACAGACACACTACACACACACAGACACACTACACACATAGACAGACACACTACACACTACACACACAGAGACACACTACACACACAGACACTCTCCCGTACAGGTTTCACTGTCATCGTTAGATACAACGGACAACATCAATCAATCAATCATATAAAGCGCTCCCTCTCACACACACACAGACGCTCCCTTATACACACTTCCTCAGCCTCACGCACGAATACATATTGACACGAGCACCAACACCGATCTGCGAACAGTAACAGACACACCTGAGACTCGTTCTTGTTTAAGCACACAAAAGGATTTGCATATTCGGAGAGACACACTGAGCCAAACGCATCCACCTTACGTCACACACACAAATGCACGCAGAATGGATACAAACCTCCAGATATTCAGAGTATACACACACACACACACACACACACACACACACACTCACACACACACACCACAGAACCAGAGTCAGGCTCTCTCACACACATATATAACCCAAGACAGTCTCCATCAAGCGTGCACACACACACACACACTACACACAGACACACACACTCTACACACATAGATACACTACACACACACACACACACACACACACTACACAAAGACAGACACACTACACACACAGACAATCTACACACTAAACACATAGACACACTACACACACACACACACAGACACAGACAGACACAGACACTACACACAGACACACTACACACACACAGAGACACAGACACACACACACACAGACACACACGCACTACACACACAGAGACACACTACACACTACACACACAGACACAGACACACTACACACATAGGCATACACTACACACATAGACATACACACTACACACTACACACACAGACACAATACACACTACACACACAGACACAGACACACTACACACATAGACAGACACACTACACACACAGAGACACACTACACACACACTACACACTACACACACAGACACAGACCCACTACACACATAGACAGACACACTACACACTGCACACACAGACACACTACGCACCACACACACACAGACACACTACACACTACACACACAGAAACACTACACACTACACACATAGACAGAGACACTACACACAGACACACTACAGACACAGAGACACACTACACACTACACACACAGACTACACACGTAGACAGACACACTACACACATAGACAGACACACTACACACACACAGACACACTACACACTAAACACACAGACTACACACGTAGACAGGCACACTACACACCGACACACACTTATACACACACACACTACACACATAGACAGACACACTACACACACAGAGACACACTACACACTACACACACACTACACACGTAGACAGACACACTACACACAGACACACACACATACACACACACACTACACACATAGTCAGACACACTACATGCAGAAACACTACACCCTACACACACAGACACAATACACACATAGACAGACACACTACACACATAGACAGACACACTACACACTACACACACAGCCACAGACACACTACACACATAGATAGACACACTACACACAGACACACTACACATACAGACACAGACACACTACACACATAGACAGACACACTACCGACTACACACACGGAGACACACTACACACACAGACACAGACACACTACACACATAGGCACACACTCTACACACATAGACAGACACACTACACACACAGACACACTACACACTACTCACACAGACACAGACACACTACACACATAGACAGACACACTACACACAGACACACTACACGCAGACACACTACACACATAGACAGACACACTACACACTACACACACAGAGACACACTATACACACAGACACTCTCCCGTACAGGTTTCACTGTCATCGTTAGATACAACAGACAACATCAATCAATCAATCATATAAAGCTCTCCCTCTCACACACACCCAGACGCTCCCTTATACACACTTCCTTAGCCTCACGCATGAATATATATTGACACGAGCACCAACACGGATCTGCGAACAGCAACAGACACACCTGGGACTCGTTCTTGTTTAAGCACACAAAAGGATACGCATATTCGGAGAGACATACTGAGCCAAACGCATCCACCTTTCGTCGCACACAAAAATGCACGCAGAATGGATACAAACCTCCAGATATTCAGAGTACACACACACACACACACACACACACACACACACACACACACACACACACCACACACTACACACAGACAGACACACTACACACACAGATACACTACACACACAGACACACTACACACTAAACACATAGACACACTACACACACACACACACACACACACACACACACACAGACACAGACAGACACACACAGTACACACAGACACACTACACACACACAGAGACACAGACACACACACACTACACACACAGAGACACACGACACACTACACACATAGACACAGACACACTACACCCACAGAGAGACACACTACACACACAGACACAGACACACTACACACATAGGCACACACACTACACACATAGACATACACACTACACACTACACACAGACACACTACACACTACACACACAGACACAGACACACTACACACATAGACAGACACACTACACACAGACACACTACACACTACACACACAGACACACACACTACACACATAGACAGACACACTACACACACAGACACACTACACACAGACACACTACACACTACACACACAGACACACTACACACTACACACATAGACAGACACACTACACACAGACACACTACACACACACAGACACACACACTACACAGACACAGACAGACAGACACATACAATACACACACAGAGACACACTACACACTACACACACACACTACACACACAGACACAGACATACTACACACATAGACAGACACACTACACACAGACACACTACACACTACACACACAGACACAGACACACTACACACATAGACAGACACACTACACACAGACACACTACACTCACAGAGACACACTACACACACACACTACACACGTAGACAGACACACTACACACTACACACACAGACACACTACACACTACACACACAGACACTACACACTACACACATAGACAGACACACTACACACAGACACACTACACACACAGAGACACACTACACACACAGACTCACACACTACACACATAGACAGACACACTACACACAGGGACACTCTACACACTACACACACAGACTACACACGTAGACAGGCACACTACACACACAGACACACTACACACACTGAGACAGAGACACACACACAGACACACACACTACACACATAGACAGACACACTACACACAGACACACTACACACGTAGACAGACACACTACACACACGCAGACACACTACACACATAGACAGACACACTACACACTACACACACAGAGACACACTACACACACAGACACTCTCCCGTACAGGTTTCACTGTCATCGTTAGATACAACGGACAACATCAATCAATCAATCATATAAAGCTCTCCCTCTCACACACACACAGACGCTCCCTTATACACACTTCCTTAGCCTCACGCATGAATATATATTGACACGAGCACCAACACGGATCTGCGAACAGTAACAGACACACCAGGGACTCGTTCTTGTTTAAGCACACAAAAGGATACGCATATTCGGAGAGACACACTGAGCCAAACGCATCGACCTTTCGTCGCACACACAAATGCACGCAGAATGGATACAAACCTCCAGATATTCAGAGTACACACACACACACACACACCACAGAACCAGAGTCAGGCTCTCTCACACACATATATAACCCAAGACAGTCTCCATCAAGCGTGCCCACACACACACACACAAACACACTACACACAGACACACACACTACAAACATAGATACTCTACACACACACACACACTACACCCAGACAGACACACTACACACACAGACACACTACACACTAAACTCATAGACATACAACACACACACACACTCACACACACAGAGACACAGACAGACACACACACTACACACACACACACTACACACACAGAGACACATGACACACTACACACACAGACACAGACACACTACACGCACAGAGAGCCAGACTACACACTACACACACAGACACAGACTTACACACAAAGGCACACACACTACACACATAGACATACACACTACACACTACACACAGACACACTACAGACTACACACACAGACACAGACACACTACACACATAGACAGACACACTACACACAGACACACTACACACTACACACACAGACACACACACTACACACATAGACAGACACACTACACACACAGACACACTACACACCACACACACACACACACACACACACACACACACACAGACACACTACACACTACACACACAGACACACTACACACCACACACATAGACAGACACACTACACACAGACACACTACACACACAGACACACACACTACACAGACACAGACAGACAGACACACACACACACACTACACACAGACACACTACACACACACACAGACACAGACACACACAATACACACACAGAGACACACTACACACACAGACACACACACATACACACACACTACACACATAGACAGACACACTACACACATAGACAGACACACTACACAGACAGAGACACACTACACACTCCACACACACACTACACACGTAGACAGACACGCTACACACAGACACACACACACATACACACACACACTACACACATAGACAGACACACTACACACTACACAAACAGACACAGACAGACCACACACATAGACAGACACACTACACACACAGAGACACACCACACACTACACACACACTACACACGTAGACAGACACACTACACACAGACACACACACATACACGCACACACTACACACATAGTTAGACACACTACATGCACAGACACACTACACCCTACACACACACAGACACACTACACACAGACACAGACAGACTACACACATAGACAGACACACTACACACTACACACACATACACGGACACACTACACACATAGGCACACACACTACACACATAGACAGACACACTACACACTACACACAGACACACTACACACGGAGACAGACACACTACACACACACAGACACACCACACACTACACACACACTACACACGTAGACAGACACACTACACACAGACACACACACATACACGCACACACTACACACATAGTTAGACACACTACATGCACAGACACACTACACCCTACACACACACAGACACACTACACACAGACACAGACAGACTACACACATAGACAGACACACTACACACTACACACACATACACGGACACACTACACACATAGGCACACACACTACACACATAGACAGACACACTACACACACACAGACACACTACACACAGAGAGAGACACACTACACACATAGGCACACACACTACACACAGACACAGTACACACACAGAGACACACTACACACTACACACGACACACACAGACACAGACACTGCACACACACTCTCCCGTACAGGTCTCACTGTTATCGTTAGATACAACAGACAACATCAATCAATCAATCATATAAAGCTCTCCCTCTCACACACACACACGCTCCCTTATACACACTTCCTCAGCCTCACGCACGAATATATATTGACACGAGCACCAACACGGATCTGTGAACAGTAACAGTCACAGCTGAGACTCGTTCACAAAAGGATTCGCATATTCGGAGAGACACACTGAGCCAAATGCATCTACCTTTCGTCGCATACACAAATGCACGCAGAATGGATACAAACCTCCAGATATTCAGAGTACAAACACACACACCACAGAACCAGAGTCAGTCTCTCTCACACACATATATAACCCAAGACAGTCTCTCCCCATCAAGCGTGCACACACACACACACACACAGACAGTCACACACACACACACACACGCACACACACTACACACTACACACACTACACACATAGACATACTACACACACACACACAGACACAGACAGACACACACACTACACACAGACACACTACACACAAAGAGACACAGACACGCACACACACAGACACAGACACACACTACACACATAGACAGACAGACTAAACACAGACACACTACACACTACACACACAGAGACACACTACACACACAGACACACACACTACACACACAGACACACTACACACTACACACATAGACAGACACACTACACACCACACACACACACAGACACACTACACACTACACACACAGACACACTACACACTACACACATAGACAGACACACTACACACAGACACACTACACACACAGAGACACACTACACACACAGACTCACACACTACACACATAGACAGACACACTACACACACATACACACTACACACACATAGACAGACACACTACACACAGACACGCTACACACTACACACACAGACACAGACACACTACACACATAGACAGACACACTACACACTACACACACAGAGACACACTACACACACAGACACACACACTACACACATAGACAGACACACTACACACACAGACACAGACACACTACACACATAGACAGACAAACTACACACACAGACACACACCCTGCACACATAGACAGACACACTACACACACAGACACAGACACACTACACACATAGACAGACAAACTACACACACACACACACACACACACACACACTGCACACACACTCTCCCGTACAGGTCTCACTGTTATCGTTAGATACAATGGACATCAATCAATCAATCATATAAAGCTCTCCCTCTCACACACACACACGCTCCCTTTACACACGCTTCCTCAGCCTCACGCACGAATATATATTGACACGAGCACCAACACAGATCTGCGAACAGTAACAGACACACCTGGGACTCGTTCTTGTTTAAGCACACAAAAGGATACGCATATTCGGAGAGACACACTGAGCCAAATGCATCCA
Source organism: Hemitrygon akajei (assembly GCF_048418815.1). Classification (NCBI taxonomy): domain Eukaryota; kingdom Metazoa; phylum Chordata; class Chondrichthyes; order Myliobatiformes; family Dasyatidae; genus Hemitrygon; species Hemitrygon akajei. The sequence continues at coordinate 110,666,020 of NC_133133.1, read as the reverse complement.
CCTTTCGTCGCACACACAAATGCATGCAGAATGGATACAAACCTCCAGATATTCAGAGTACACACACACACACCACAGAACCAGAGTCAGTCTCTCTCACTCACATATATAACACAAGACAGTCTAACTCCATCAAGCGAGCAAACACACACACACACACACACACACACACACACACACACACACACACACACACACACACACACACACAGACACAGACACACACACACACACACACACTACACACACAGACACACTAAGACTACAAACACTACACACATAGACACACACAAACAGACAGACACACACACACTACACACACAGACACACTACACACTACACACACTACACACATAGACACACTACACACACACACAGACACAGACAGACACACACACTACACACAGACACACTACACACACAGAGACACAGACACACACACACAGACACACTACACACACAGAGACACACTGCACACTACACACCACACACACACACAGACACACTACACACTACACACACAGACACACTACACACTACACACATAGACAGACACACTACACACAGACACACTACACACACAGTGACACACTACACACTACACACACACACTACACACGTAGACAGACACACTACACACATAGACAGACACACTACACACACTGAGACACACTACACACTACACACACAGACTACACACGTAGACAGACACACTACACACCGACACACACTTATACACACACAAACTACACACATAGACAGACACACTACACACACAGAGACACACTACACACTACACACACACACACTACACATGTAGACAGACACACTACACACAGACACACAAACATACACGCACACAGTACACACATAGTCAGACACACTACACACTACTCACACAGACACAGACACACTACACACATAGACAGACACACTACACACTACACACACGGAGACACACTACACACACAGACACACACACTACACACATAGACAGACACACTACACACACAGACACACTACACACCACACACACACACACACACACACACAGACACACTACACACTACACACACAGACACACTACACACCACACACATAGACAGACACACTACACGCAGACACACTACACACACAGACACACACACTACACAGACACAGACAGACAGACACACACACACACACTACACACAGACACACTACACACACACAGAGACACAGACACACACAAACAGACACACACAGAGACACACTACACACTACACAAACAGACACACACACATACACACACACTACACACATAGACAGACACACTACACACATAGACAGACACACTACACAGACAGAGACACACTACACACTACACACACACACTACACACGTAGACAGACACGCTACACACAGACACACACACACATACACACACACACTACACACATAGACATTCACACTACACACATAGACAGACACACTACACACTACACAAACAGACACAGACAGACCACACACATAGACAGACACACTACACACACAGAGACACACCACACACTACACACACACACTACACACGTAGACAGACACACTACACACAGACACACACACATACACGCACACACTACACACATAGTTAGACACACTACATGCACAGACACACTACACCCTACACACACACAGACACACTACACACAGACACAGACAGACTACACACATAGACAGACACACTACACACACATACACGGACACACTACACACATAGGCACACACACTACACACATAGACAGACACACTACACACTACACACACAGACACACTAGACACTACTCACACAGACACAGACACACTACACACATAGACAGACACACTACACACAGACACACTACACACGTAGACAGACACACTACACACACAGAGACACACTACACACACAGACACTCTCCCGTACAGGTTTCACTGTCATCGTTAGATACAACGGACAACATCAATCAATCAATCATATAAAGCTCTCCCTCTCACACACACACAGACGCTCCCTTATACACACTTCCTTAGCCTCACGCATGAATATATATTGACACGAGCACCAACACGGATCTGCGAACAGTAACAGACACACCAGGGACTCGTTCTTGTTTAAGCACACAAAAGGATACGCATATTCGGAGAGACACACTGAGCCAAACGCATCGACCTTTCGTCGCACACACAAATGCACGCAGAATGGATACAAACCTCCAGATATTCAGAGTACACACACACACACACACACCACAGAACCAGAGTCAGGCTCTCTCACACACATATATAACCCAAGACAGTCTCCATCAAGCGTGCCCACACACACACACACAAACACACTACACACAGACACACACACTACAAACATAGATACTCTACACACACACACACACTACACCCAGACAGACACACTACACACACAGACACACTACACACTAAACTCATAGACATACAACACACACACACACTCACACACACAGAGACACAGACAGACACACACACTACACACACACACACTACACACACAGAGACACATGACACACTACACACACAGACACAGACACACTACACGCACAGAGAGCCAGACTACACACTACACACACAGACACAGACTTACACACAAAGGCACACACACTACACACATAGACATACACACTACACACTACACACAGACACACTACAGACTACACACACAGACACAGACACACTACACACATAGACAGACACACTACACACAGACACACTACACACTACACACACAGACACACACACTACACACATAGACAGACACACTACACACACAGACACACTACACACCACACACACACACACACACACACACACACACACAGACACACTACACACTACACACACAGACACACTACACACCACACACATAGACAGACACACTACACACAGACACACTACACACACAGACACACACACTACACAGACACAGACAGACAGACACACACACACACACTACACACAGACACACTACACACACACACAGACACAGACACACACAATACACACACAGAGACACACTACACACACAGACACACACACATACACACACACTACACACATAGACAGACACACTACACACATAGACAGACACACTACACAGACAGAGACACACTACACACTCCACACACACACTACACACGTAGACAGACACGCTACACACAGACACACACACACATACACACACACACTACACACATAGACAGACACACTACACACTACACAAACAGACACAGACAGACCACACACATAGACAGACACACTACACACACAGAGACACACCACACACTACACACACACTACACACGTAGACAGACACACTACACACAGACACACACACATACACGCACACACTACACACATAGTTAGACACACTACATGCACAGACACACTACACCCTACACACACACAGACACACTACACACAGACACAGACAGACTACACACATAGACAGACACACTACACACTACACACACATACACGGACACACTACACACATAGGCACACACACTACACACATAGACAGACACACTACACACTACACACAGACACACTACACACGGAGACAGACACACTACACACACACAGACACACCACACACTACACACACACTACACACGTAGACAGACACACTACACACAGACACACACACATACACGCACACACTACACACATAGTTAGACACACTACATGCACAGACACACTACACCCTACACACACACAGACACACTACACACAGACACAGACAGACTACACACATAGACAGACACACTACACACTACACACACATACACGGACACACTACACACATAGGCACACACACTACACACATAGACAGACACACTACACACACACAGACACACTACACACATAGACAGACACACTACACACTACACACACAGAGACACACTACACACACAGACACTCTCCCGTACAGGTTTCACTGTCATCGTTAGATACAACGGACAACATCAATCAATCAATCATATAAAGCGCTCCCTCTCACACACACACAGACGCTCCCTTATACACACTTCCTCAGCCTCACGCACGAATACATATTGACACGAGCACCAACACCGATCTGCGAACAGTAACAGACACACCTGAGACTCGTTCTTGTTTAAGCACACAAAAGGATTTGCATATTCGGAGAGACACACTGAGCCAAACGCATCCACCTTACGTCACACACACAAATGCACGCAGAATGGATACAAACCTCCAGATATTCAGAGTATACACACACACACACACACACACACACACACACACTCACACACACACACCACAGAACCAGAGTCAGGCTCTCTCACACACATATATAACCCAAGACAGTCTCCATCAAGCGTGCACACACACACACACACTACACACAGACACACACACTCTACACACATAGATACACTACACACACACACACACACACACACACTACACAAAGACAGACACACTACACACACAGACAATCTACACACTAAACACATAGACACACTACACACACACACACACAGACACAGACAGACACAGACACTACACACAGACACACTACACACACACAGAGACACAGACACACACACACACAGACACACACGCACTACACACACAGAGACACACTACACACTACACACACAGACACAGACACACTACACACATAGGCATACACTACACACATAGACATACACACTACACACTACACACACAGACACAATACACACTACACACACAGACACAGACACACTACACACATAGACAGACACACTACACACACAGAGACACACTACACACACACTACACACTACACACACAGACACAGACCCACTACACACATAGACAGACACACTACACACTGCACACACAGACACACTACGCACCACACACACACAGACACACTACACACTACACACACAGAAACACTACACACTACACACATAGACAGAGACACTACACACAGACACACTACAGACACAGAGACACACTACACACTACACACACAGACTACACACGTAGACAGACACACTACACACATAGACAGACACACTACACACACACAGACACACTACACACTAAACACACAGACTACACACGTAGACAGGCACACTACACACCGACACACACTTATACACACACACACTACACACATAGACAGACACACTACACACACAGAGACACACTACACACTACACACACACTACACACGTAGACAGACACACTACACACAGACACACACACATACACACACACACTACACACATAGTCAGACACACTACATGCAGAAACACTACACCCTACACACACAGACACAATACACACATAGACAGACACACTACACACATAGACAGACACACTACACACTACACACACAGCCACAGACACACTACACACATAGATAGACACACTACACACAGACACACTACACATACAGACACAGACACACTACACACATAGACAGACACACTACCGACTACACACACGGAGACACACTACACACACAGACACAGACACACTACACACATAGGCACACACTCTACACACATAGACAGACACACTACACACACAGACACACTACACACTACTCACACAGACACAGACACACTACACACATAGACAGACACACTACACACAGACACACTACACGCAGACACACTACACACATAGACAGACACACTACACACTACACACACAGAGACACACTATACACACAGACACTCTCCCGTACAGGTTTCACTGTCATCGTTAGATACAACAGACAACATCAATCAATCAATCATATAAAGCTCTCCCTCTCACACACACCCAGACGCTCCCTTATACACACTTCCTTAGCCTCACGCATGAATATATATTGACACGAGCACCAACACGGATCTGCGAACAGCAACAGACACACCTGGGACTCGTTCTTGTTTAAGCACACAAAAGGATACGCATATTCGGAGAGACATACTGAGCCAAACGCATCCACCTTTCGTCGCACACAAAAATGCACGCAGAATGGATACAAACCTCCAGATATTCAGAGTACACACACACACACACACACACACACACACACACACACACACACACACCACACACTACACACAGACAGACACACTACACACACAGATACACTACACACACAGACACACTACACACTAAACACATAGACACACTACACACACACACACACACACACACACACACACACAGACACAGACAGACACACACAGTACACACAGACACACTACACACACACAGAGACACAGACACACACACACTACACACACAGAGACACACGACACACTACACACATAGACACAGACACACTACACCCACAGAGAGACACACTACACACACAGACACAGACACACTACACACATAGGCACACACACTACACACATAGACATACACACTACACACTACACACAGACACACTACACACTACACACACAGACACAGACACACTACACACATAGACAGACACACTACACACAGACACACTACACACTACACACACAGACACACACACTACACACATAGACAGACACACTACACACACAGACACACTACACACAGACACACTACACACTACACACACAGACACACTACACACTACACACATAGACAGACACACTACACACAGACACACTACACACACACAGACACACACACTACACAGACACAGACAGACAGACACATACAATACACACACAGAGACACACTACACACTACACACACACACTACACACACAGACACAGACATACTACACACATAGACAGACACACTACACACAGACACACTACACACTACACACACAGACACAGACACACTACACACATAGACAGACACACTACACACAGACACACTACACTCACAGAGACACACTACACACACACACTACACACGTAGACAGACACACTACACACTACACACACAGACACACTACACACTACACACACAGACACTACACACTACACACATAGACAGACACACTACACACAGACACACTACACACACAGAGACACACTACACACACAGACTCACACACTACACACATAGACAGACACACTACACACAGGGACACTCTACACACTACACACACAGACTACACACGTAGACAGGCACACTACACACACAGACACACTACACACACTGAGACAGAGACACACACACAGACACACACACTACACACATAGACAGACACTACACGCACAGACACACTACACCCTACTCACACACAGAGACACTCTACACACTACACAGATACAGACACACACACTACACACACAGACAGACACACTACACACACAGGCACACTACACACCACACACACACACAGACACACTACACACTACACACATAGACAGACACACTACACACAGACACACTACACACACAGAGACACTCACTACACACATAGACAGACACACTACACACACAGACACACTACACACCACACACACACACACAGACACACTACACACTACACACATAGAAAGACATACTACACACAGACTCACTACACACACACAGACACACTACACACACAGTGACACACTACACACACAGACTCACACACTGCACACATAGACAGGCACACTACACACACAGGGACACTCTACACACTACACCCACAGACTACACACTTAGACAGACACACTACACACATAGACACACTACACACACACAGACAGCCACACATACACACACACACTACACACATAGACAGACACTACACGCACAGACACACTACACCCTACTCACACACAGAGACACACTACACACTACACACACACAGACACACACACTACACACATAGACAGACACACTACACACATAGACAGACACACTACACACTACACACATAAACAGACACACTACACACACAGAGACACACTACACACTACACACACACTACACACGTAGACAGACACACTACAAACACACACCAACACAGACACACACACAGACACACGCACATGCACACACACTACACACATAGAGAGACACACTACATGCACAGACAAACTACACCCTACACACACACAGACACACTACACACACAGACACACTACACCGTATACACACACAGAGACTCACAGACACATTACGCACACAGAGACACACTGCGCACAAACAGACACACGCACTACACACATAGACAGACACACTGCACACACAGAGACACACTACACACACACAGACACACTACACATGTAGACAGACACACTACACACACAGACACACACACTACACACATAGACAGACACACTACACACACAGACACAGACACATACACACTACACACATAGACAGACACACTACACACAGACACACTACACACACAGACACACAGACTACACACATAGACAGACACACTACACACACAGACACACTACACACTACACACATAGACAGACACACTACACACACACTACACACATAGACAGACACACTACATGCACAGACACACTACACGCACAGACACACTACACACACAGACACAGACACTCTACACACATAGACAGACACACTACACACAGACACACTACACACAGTGGACACGTAGACAGACACACTACACACAAAGGGACACACTACACACTACACAGACAGACACAGACACACTACACACATAGACAGACACACTACACACTACACACACAGAGACACACTACACACACAGACACACACACTACACACATAGACAGACAAACTACACACAGACACACTACACACTACACACACACAGACACACACACACACACACTACACACTAGACACACACAGACACACACACACTACACACATAGTCAGACACACTACATGCAGAAACACTACACCCTACACACACAGACACAATACACACATAGACAGACACACTACACACATAGACAGACACACTACACACTACACACACAGACACAGACACACTACACACATAGATAGACACACTACACACAGACACACTACACATACAGACACAGACACACTACACACATAGACAGACACACTACCGACTACACACACGGAGACACACTACACACACAGACACAGACACACTACACACATAGGCACACACTCTACACACATAGACAGACACACTACACACACAGACACACTACACACTACTCACACAGACACAGACACACTACACACATAGACAGACACACTACACACAGACACACTACACGCAGACACACTACACACATAGACAGACACACTACACACTACACACACAGAGACACACTATACACACAGACACTCTCCCGTACAGGTTTCACTGTCATCGTTAGATACAACAGACAACATCAATCAATCAATCATATAAAGCTCTCCCTCTCACACACACCCAGACGCTCCCTTATACACACTTCCTTAGCCTCACGCATGAATATATATTGACACGAGCACCAACACGGATCTGCGAACAGCAACAGACACACCTGGGACTCGTTCTTGTTTAAGCACACAAAAGGATACGCATATTCGGAGAGACATACTGAGCCAAACGCATCCACCTTTCGTCGCACACAAAAATGCACGCAGAATGGATACAAACCTCCAGATATTCAGAGTACACACACACACACACACACACACACACACACACACACACACACACACACACACACACACACACACACACACACACACACCACACACTACACACAGACAGACACACTACACACACAGATACACTACACACTAAACACATAGACACACTACACACACAGACACACTACACACTAAACACATAGACACACTACACACACGCACACACACACACAGAGACACAGACAGACACACACAGTACACACAGACACACTACACACACACAGAGACACAGACACACACACACTACACACACAGAGACACACGACACACTACACACATAGACACAGACACACTACACCCACAGAGAGACACACTACACACACAGACACAGACACACTACACACATAGGCACACACACTACACACATAGACATACACACTACATACTACACACAGACACACTACACACTACACACACAGACACAGACACACTACACACATAGACAGACACACTACACACAGACACACTACACACTACACACACAGACACACACACTACACACATAGACAGACACACTACACACACAGACACACTACACACCACAGACACACACACACAGACACACTACACACTACACACACAGACACACTACACACTACACACATAGACAGACACACTACACACAGACACACTACACACACACAGACACACACACTACACAGACACAGACAGACAGACACATACAATACACACACAGAGACACACTACACACTACACACACACACTACACACACAGACACAGACATACTACACACATAGACAGACACACTACACACAGACACACTACACACTACACACACAGACACAGACACACTACACACATAGACAGACACACTACACACAGACACACTACACTCACAGAGACACACTACACACACACTACACACGTAGACAGACACACTACACACTACACACACAGACACACTACACACTACACACACAGACACTACACACTACACACATAGACAGACACACTACACACAGACACACTACACACACAGAGACACACTACACACACAGACTCACACACTACTCACATAGACAGACACACTACACACAGGGACACTCTACACACTACACACACAGACTACACACGTAGACAGGCACACTACACACAGACACACTACACACACTGAGACAGAGACACACACACAGACACACACACTACACACATAGACAGACACTACACGCACAGACACACTACACCCTACTCACACACAGAGACACACTACACACTACACAGATACAGACACACACACTACACACACAGACAGACACACTACACACACAGGCACACTACACACCACACACACACACAGACACACTACACACTACACACATAGACAGACACACTACACACAGACACACTACACACACAGAGACACTCACTACACACATAGACAGACACACTACACACACAGACACACTACACACCACACACACACACACAGACACACTACACACTACACACATAGAAAGACATACTACACACAGACTCACTACACACACAGACACACTACACACACAGTGACACACTACACACACAGACTCACACACTGCACACATAGACAGGCACACTACACACACAGGGACACTCTACACACTACACCCACAGACTACACACTTAGACAGACACACTACACACATAGACACACTACACACACACAGACAGCCACACATACACACACACACTACACACATAGACAGACACTACACGCACAGACACACTACACCCTACTCACACACAGAGACACACTACACACTACACACACACAGACACACACACTACACACATAGACAGACACACTACACACTACACACATAGACAGACACACTACACACACAGAGACACACTACACACTACACACACACACTACACACGTAGACAGACACACTACAAACACACACCAACACAGACACACACACAGACACACGCACATGCACACACACTACACACATAGAGAGACACACTACATGCACAGACAAACTACACCCTACACACACACAGACACACTACACACACAGACACACTACACCGTATACACACACAGAGACTCACAGACACATTACGCACACAGAGACACACTGCGCACAAACAGACACACGCACTACACACATAGACAGACACACTGCACACACAGAGACACACTACACACACACAGACACACTACACATGTAGACAGACACACTACACACACAGACACACACACTACACACATAGACAGACACACTACACACACAGACACAGACACATACACACTACACACATAGACAGACACACTACACACAGACACACTACACACACAGACACACAGACTACACACATAGACAGACACACTACACACACAGACACACTACACACTACACACATAGACAGACACACTACACACACACTACACACATAGACAGACACACTACATGCACAGACACACTACACGCACAGACACACTACACACACAGACACAGACACTCTACACACATAGACAGACACACTACACACAGACACACTACACACAGTGGACACGTAGACAGACACACTACACACAAAGGGACACACTACACACTACACAGACAGACACAGACACACTACACACATAGACAGACACACTACACACTACACACACAGAGACACTACACACACAGACACACACACTACACACATAGACAGACAAACTACACACAGACACACTACACACTACACACACACAGACACACACACACACACACTACACACTAGACACACACAGACACACACACTACACACATAGACAGACTCACTACACACACAGACACAGACACACTACACACATAGGCACACACCCTCTACACACATAGACAGACACACTACACACACAGACACAGACAAAGACACACTACACACATAGACAGACTAACTACACACAGCCACACTACACACACAGACACTCACACTACATAGACACAGACAGACACACACACTACACACAGACACACTACACACACACACTCAGACACAGACACACACACTACACACAGAGAGAGACACACTACACACATAGGCACACACACTACACACAGACACAGTACACACACAGAGACACACTACACACTACACACGACACACACAGACACAGACACTGCACACACACTCTCCCGTACAGGTCTCACTGTTATCGTTAGATACAACAGACAACATCAATCAATCAATCATATAAAGCTCTCCCTCTCACACACACACACGCTCCCTTATACACACTTCCTCAGCCTCACGCACGAATATATATTGACACGAGCACCAACACGGATCTGTGAACAGTAACAGTCACAGCTGAGACTCGTTCACAAAAGGATTCGCATATTCGGAGAGACACACTGAGCCAAATGCATCTACCTTTCGTCGCATACACAAATGCACGCAGAATGGATACAAACCTCCAGATATTCAGAGTACAAACACACACACCACAGAACCAGAGTCAGTCTCTCTCACACACATATATAACCCAAGACAGTCTCTCTCCATCAAGCGTGCACACACACACACACACACAGACAGTCACACACACACACACACACGCACACACACTACACACTACACACACTACACACATAGACATACTACACACACACACACAGACACAGACAGACACACACACTACACACAGACACACTACACACAAAGAGACACAGACACGCACACACACAGACACAGACACACACTACACACATAGACAGACAGACTAAACACAGACACACTACACACTACACACACAGAGACACACTACACACACAGACACACACACTACACACACAGACACACTACACACTACACACATAGACAGACACACTACACACCACACACACACACAGACACACTACACACTACACACACAGACACACTACACACTACACACATAGACAGACACACTACACACAGACACACTACACACACAGAGACACACTACACACACAGACTCACACACTACACACATAGACAGACACACTACACACACATACACACTACACACACATAGACAGACACACTACACACAGACACGCTACACACTACACACACAGACACAGACACACTACACACATAGACAGACACACTACACACTACACACACAGAGACACACTACACACACAGACACACACACTACACACATAGACAGACACACTACACACACAGACACAGACACACTACACACATAGACAGACAAACTACACACACAGACACACACCCTGCACACATAGACAGACACACTACACACACAGACACAGACACACTACACACATAGACAGACAAACTACACACACACACACACACACACACACACACTGCACACACACTCTCCCGTACAGGTCTCACTGTTATCGTTAGATACAATGGACATCAATCAATCAATCATATAAAGCTCTCCCTCTCACACACACACACGCTCCCTTTACACACGCTTCCTCAGCCTCACGCACGAATATATATTGACACGAGCACCAACACAGATCTGCGAACAGTAACAGACACACCTGGGACTCGTTCTTGTTTAAGCACACAAAAGGATACGCATATTCGGAGAGACACACTGAGCCAAATGCATCCACCTTTCGTCGCACACACAAATGCATGCAGAATGGATACAAACCTCCAGATATTCAGAGTACACACACACACACCACAGAACCAGAGTCAGTCTCTCTCACTCACATATATAACACAAGACAGTCTAACTCCATCAAGCGAGCAAACACACACACACACACACACACACACACACACACACACACACACACACACACACACACACACACACACACACACACAGACACAGACACACACACACACACACACACTACACACACAGACACACTAAGACTACAAACACTACACACATAGACACACACAAACAGACAGACACACACACACTACACACACAGACACACTACACACTACACACACTACACACATAGACACACTACACACACACACAGACACAGACAGACACACACACTACACACAGACACACTACACACACAGAGACACAGACACACACACACAGACACACTACACACACAGAGACACACTGCACACTACACACCACACACACACACAGACACACTACACACTACACACACAGACACACTACACACTACACACATAGACAGACACACTACACACAGACACACTACACACACAGTGACACACTACACACTACACACACACACTACACACGTAGACAGACACACTACACACATAGACAGACACACTACACACACTGAGACACACTACACACTACACACACAGACTACACACGTAGACAGACACACTACACACCGACACACACTTATACACACACAAACTACACACATAGACAGACACACTACACACACAGAGACACACTACACACTACACACACACACACTACACATGTAGACAGACACACTACACACAGACACACAAACATACACGCACACAGTACACACATAGTCAGACACACTACACACTACTCACACAGACACAGACACACTACACACATAGACAGACACACTACACACTACACACACGGAGACACACTACACACACAGACACACACACTACACACATAGACAGACACACTACACACACAGACACACTACACACCACACACACACACACACACACACACAGACACACTACACACTACACACACAGACACACTACACACCACACACATAGACAGACACACTACACGCAGACACACTACACACACAGACACACACACTACACAGACACAGACAGACAGACACACACACACACACTACACACAGACACACTACACACACACAGAGACACAGACACACACAAACAGACACACACAGAGACACACTACACACTACACAAACAGACACACACACATACACACACACTACACACATAGACAGACACACTACACACATAGACAGACACACTACACAGACAGAGACACACTACACACTACACACACACACTACACACGTAGACAGACACGCTACACACAGACACACACACACATACACACACACACTACACACATAGACATTCACACTACACACATAGACAGACACACTACACACTACACAAACAGACACAGACAGACCACACACATAGACAGACACACTACACACACAGAGACACACCACACACTACACACACACACTACACACGTAGACAGACACACTACACACAGACACACACACATACACGCACACACTACACACATAGTTAGACACACTACATGCACAGACACACTACACCCTACACACACACAGACACACTACACACAGACACAGACAGACTACACACATAGACAGACACACTACACACACATACACGGACACACTACACACATAGGCACACACACTACACACATAGACAGACACACTACACACTACACACACAGACACACTAGACACTACTCACACAGACACAGACACACTACACACATAGACAGACACACTACACACAGACACACTACACACGTAGACAGACACACTACACACACGCAGACACACTACACACATAGACAGACACACTACACACTACACACACAGAGACACACTACACACACAGACACTCTCCCGTACAGGTTTCACTGTCATCGTTAGATACAACGGACAACATCAATCAATCAATCATATAAAGCTCTCCCTCTCACACACACACAGACGCTCCCTTATACACACTTCCTTAGCCTCACGCATGAATATATATTGACACGAGCACCAACACGGATCTGCGAACAGTAACAGACACACCAGGGACTCGTTCTTGTTTAAGCACACAAAAGGATACGCATATTCGGAGAGACACACTGAGCCAAACGCATCGACCTTTCGTCGCACACACAAATGCACGCAGAATGGATACAAACCTCCAGATATTCAGAGTACACACACACACACACACACCACAGAACCAGAGTCAGGCTCTCTCACACACATATATAACCCAAGACAGTCTCCATCAAGCGTGCCCACACACACACACACAAACACACTACACACAGACACACACACTACAAACATAGATACTCTACACACACACACACACTACACCCAGACAGACACACTACACACACAGACACACTACACACTAAACTCATAGACATACAACACACACACACACTCACACACACAGAGACACAGACAGACACACACACTACACACACACACACTACACACACAGAGACACATGACACACTACACACACAGACACAGACACACTACACGCACAGAGAGCCAGACTACACACTACACACACAGACACAGACTTACACACAAAGGCACACACACTACACACATAGACATACACACTACACACTACACACAGACACACTACAGACTACACACACAGACACAGACACACTACACACATAGACAGACACACTACACACAGACACACTACACACTACACACACAGACACACACACTACACACATAGACAGACACACTACACACACAGACACACTACACACCACACACACACACACACACACACACACACACACAGACACACTACACACTACACACACAGACACACTACACACCACACACATAGACAGACACACTACACACAGACACACTACACACACAGACACACACACTACACAGACACAGACAGACAGACACACACACACACACTACACACAGACACACTACACACACACACAGACACAGACACACACAATACACACACAGAGACACACTACACACACAGACACACACACATACACACACACTACACACATAGACAGACACACTACACACATAGACAGACACACTACACAGACAGAGACACACTACACACTCCACACACACACTACACACGTAGACAGACACGCTACACACAGACACACACACACATACACACACACACTACACACATAGACAGACACACTACACACTACACAAACAGACACAGACAGACCACACACATAGACAGACACACTACACACACAGAGACACACCACACACTACACACACACTACACACGTAGACAGACACACTACACACAGACACACACACATACACGCACACACTACACACATAGTTAGACACACTACATGCACAGACACACTACACCCTACACACACACAGACACACTACACACAGACACAGACAGACTACACACATAGACAGACACACTACACACTACACACACATACACGGACACACTACACACATAGGCACACACACTACACACATAGACAGACACACTACACACTACACACAGACACACTACACACGGAGACAGACACACTACACACACACAGACACACCACACACTACACACACACTACACACGTAGACAGACACACTACACACAGACACACACACATACACGCACACACTACACACATAGTTAGACACACTACATGCACAGACACACTACACCCTACACACACACAGACACACTACACACAGACACAGACAGACTACACACATAGACAGACACACTACACACTACACACACATACACGGACACACTACACACATAGGCACACACACTACACACATAGACAGACACACTACACACACACAGACACACTACACACAGAGAGAGACACACTACACACATAGGCACACACACTACACACAGACACAGTACACACACAGAGACACACTACACACTACACACGACACACACAGACACAGACACTGCACACACACTCTCCCGTACAGGTCTCACTGTTATCGTTAGATACAACAGACAACATCAATCAATCAATCATATAAAGCTCTCCCTCTCACACACACACACGCTCCCTTATACACACTTCCTCAGCCTCACGCACGAATATATATTGACACGAGCACCAACACGGATCTGTGAACAGTAACAGTCACAGCTGAGACTCGTTCACAAAAGGATTCGCATATTCGGAGAGACACACTGAGCCAAATGCATCTACCTTTCGTCGCATACACAAATGCACGCAGAATGGATACAAACCTCCAGATATTCAGAGTACAAACACACACACCACAGAACCAGAGTCAGTCTCTCTCACACACATATATAACCCAAGACAGTCTCTCTCCATCAAGCGTGCACACACACACACACACACAGACAGTCACACACACACACACACACGCACACACACTACACACTACACACACTACACACATAGACATACTACACACACACACACAGACACAGACAGACACACACACTACACACAGACACACTACACACAAAGAGACACAGACACGCACACACACAGACACAGACACACACTACACACATAGACAGACAGACTAAACACAGACACACTACACACTACACACACAGAGACACACTACACACACAGACACACACACTACACACACAGACACACTACACACTACACACATAGACAGACACACTACACACCACACACACACACAGACACACTACACACTACACACACAGACACACTACACACTACACACATAGACAGACACACTACACACAGACACACTACACACACAGAGACACACTACACACACAGACTCACACACTACACACATAGACAGACACACTACACACACATACACACTACACACACATAGACAGACACACTACACACAGACACGCTACACACTACACACACAGACACAGACACACTACACACATAGACAGACACACTACACACTACACACACAGAGACACACTACACACACAGACACACACACTACACACATAGACAGACACACTACACACACAGACACAGACACACTACACACATAGACAGACAAACTACACACACAGACACACACCCTGCACACATAGACAGACACACTACACACACAGACACAGACACACTACACACATAGACAGACAAACTACACACACACACACACACACACACACACACTGCACACACACTCTCCCGTACAGGTCTCACTGTTATCGTTAGATACAATGGACATCAATCAATCAATCATATAAAGCTCTCCCTCTCACACACACACACGCTCCCTTTACACACGCTTCCTCAGCCTCACGCACGAATATATATTGACACGAGCACCAACACAGATCTGCGAACAGTAACAGACACACCTGGGACTCGTTCTTGTTTAAGCACACAAAAGGATACGCATATTCGGAGAGACACACTGAGCCAAATGCATCCACCTTTCGTCGCACACACAAATGCATGCAGAATGGATACAAACCTCCAGATATTCAGAGTACACACACACACACCACAGAACCAGAGTCAGTCTCTCTCACTCACATATATAACACAAGACAGTCTAACTCCATCAAGCGAGCAAACACACACACACACACACACACACACACACACACACACACACACACACACACACACACACACACACACAGACACAGACACACACACACACACACACACACACTACACACACAGACACACTAAGACTACAAACACTACACACATAGACACACACAAACAGACAGACACACACACACTACACACACAGACACACTACACACTACACACACTACACACATAGACACACTACACACACACACAGACACAGACAGACACACACACTACACACAGACACACTACACACACAGAGACACAGACACACACACACAGACACACTACACACACAGAGACACACTGCACACTACACACCACACACACACACAGACACACTACACACTACACACACAGACACACTACACACTACACACATAGACAGACACACTACACACAGACACACTACACACACAGTGACACACTACACACTACACACACACACTACACACGTAGACAGACACACTACACACATAGACAGACACACTACACACACTGAGACACACTACACACTACACACACAGACTACACACGTAGACAGACACACTACACACCGACACACACTTATACACACACAAACTACACACATAGACAGACACACTACACACACAGAGACACACTACACACTACACACACACACACTACACATGTAGACAGACACACTACACACAGACACACAAACATACACGCACACAGTACACACATAGTCAGACACACTACACACTACTCACACAGACACAGACACACTACACACATAGACAGACACACTACACACTACACACACGGAGACACACTACACACACAGACACACACACTACACACATAGACAGACACACTACACACACAGACACACTACACACCACACACACACACACACACACACACAGACACACTACACACTACACACACAGACACACTACACACCACACACATAGACAGACACACTACACGCAGACACACTACACACACAGACACACACACTACACAGACACAGACAGACAGACACACACACACACACTACACACAGACACACTACACACACACAGAGACACAGACACACACAAACAGACACACACAGAGACACACTACACACTACACAAACAGACACACACACATACACACACACTACACACATAGACAGACACACTACACACATAGACAGACACACTACACAGACAGAGACACACTACACACTACACACACACACTACACACGTAGACAGACACGCTACACACAGACACACACACACATACACACACACACTACACACATAGACATTCACACTACACACATAGACAGACACACTACACACTACACAAACAGACACAGACAGACCACACACATAGACAGACACACTACACACACAGAGACACACCACACACTACACACACACACTACACACGTAGACAGACACACTACACACAGACACACACACATACACGCACACACTACACACATAGTTAGACACACTACATGCACAGACACACTACACCCTACACACACACAGACACACTACACACAGACACAGACAGACTACACACATAGACAGACACACTACACACACATACACGGACACACTACACACATAGGCACACACACTACACACATAGACAGACACACTACACACTACACACACAGACACACTAGACACTACTCACACAGACACAGACACACTACACACATAGACAGACACACTACACACAGACACACTACACACGTAGACAGACACACTACACACACGCAGACACACTACACACATAGACAGACACACTACACACTACACACACAGAGACACACTACACACACAGACACTCTCCCGTACAGGTTTCACTGTCATCGTTAGATACAACGGACAACATCAATCAATCAATCATATAAAGCTCTCCCTCTCACACACACACAGACGCTCCCTTATACACACTTCCTTAGCCTCACGCATGAATATATATTGACACGAGCACCAACACGGATCTGCGAACAGTAACAGACACACCAGGGACTCGTTCTTGTTTAAGCACACAAAAGGATACGCATATTCGGAGAGACACACTGAGCCAAATGCATCGACCTTTCGTCGCACACACAAATGCACGCAGAATGGATACAAACCTCCAGATATTCAGAGTACACACACACACACACACACCACAGAACCAGAGTCAGGCTCTCTCACACACATATATAACCCAAGACAGTCTCCATCAAGCGTGCCCACACACACACACACAAACACACTACACACAGACACACACACTACAAACATAGATACTCTACACACACACACACACTACACCCAGACAGACACACTACACACACAGACACACTACACACTAAACTCATAGACATACAACACACACACACACTCACACACACAGAGACACAGACAGACACACACACTACACACACACACACTACACACACAGAGACACATGACACACTACACACACAGACACAGACACACTACACGCACAGAGAGCCAGACTACACACTACACACACAGACACAGACTTACACACAAAGGCACACACACTACACACATAGACATACACACTACACACTACACACAGACACACTACAGACTACACACACAGACACAGACACACTACACACATAGACAGACACACTACACACAGACACACTACACACTACACACACAGACACACACACTACACACATAGACAGACACACTACACACACAGACACACTACACACCACACACACACACACACACACACACACACACACAGACACACTACACACTACACACACAGACACACTACACACCACACACATAGACAGACACACTACACACAGACACACTACACACACAGACACACACACTACACAGACACAGACAGACAGACACACACACACACACTACACACAGACACACTACACACACACACAGACACAGACACACACAATACACACACAGAGACACACTACACACACAGACACACACACATACACACACACTACACACATAGACAGACACACTACACACATAGACAGACACACTACACAGACAGAGACACACTACACACTCCACACACACACTACACACGTAGACAGACACGCTACACACAGACACACACACACATACACACACACACTACACACATAGACAGACACACTACACACTACACAAACAGACACAGACAGACCACACACATAGACAGACACACTACACACACAGAGACACACCACACACTACACACACACTACACACGTAGACAGACACACTACACACAGACACACACACATACACGCACACACTACACACATAGTTAGACACACTACATGCACAGACACACTACACCCTACACACACACAGACACACTACACACAGACACAGACAGACTACACACATAGACAGACACACTACACACTACACACACATACACGGACACACTACACACATAGGCACACACACTACACACATAGACAGACACACTACACACTACACACAGACACACTACACACGGAGACAGACACACTACACACACACAGACACACCACACACTACACACACACTACACACGTAGACAGACACACTACACACAGACACACACACATACACGCACACACTACACACATAGTTAGACACACTACATGCACAGACACACTACACCCTACACACACACAGACACACTACACACAGACACAGACAGACTACACACATAGACAGACACACTACACACTACACACACATACACGGACACACTACACACATAGGCACACACACTACACACATAGACAGACACACTACACACACACAGACACACTACACACATAGACAGACACACTACACACTACACACACAGAGACACACTACACACACAGACACTCTCCCGTACAGGTTTCACTGTCATCGTTAGATACAACGGACAACATCAATCAATCAATCATATAAAGCGCTCCCTCTCACACACACACAGACGCTCCCTTATACACACTTCCTCAGCCTCACGCACGAATACATATTGACACGAGCACCAACACCGATCTGCGAACAGTAACAGACACACCTGAGACTCGTTCTTGTTTAAGCACACAAAAGGATTTGCATATTCGGAGAGACACACTGAGCCAAACGCATCCACCTTACGTCACACACACAAATGCACGCAGAATGGATACAAACCTCCAGATATTCAGAGTATACACACACACACACACACACACACACACACACACTCACACACACACACCACAGAACCAGAGTCAGGCTCTCTCACACACATATATAACCCAAGACAGTCTCCATCAAGCGTGCACACACACACACACACTACACACAGACACACACACTCTACACACATAGATACACTACACACACACACACACACACACACACTACACAAAGACAGACACACTACACACACAGACAATCTACACACTAAACACATAGACACACTACACACACACACACACAGACACAGACAGACACAGACACTACACACAGACACACTACACACACACAGAGACACAGACACACACACACACAGACACACACGCACTACACACACAGAGACACACTACACACTACACACACAGACACAGACACACTACACACATAGGCATACACTACACACATAGACATACACACTACACACTACACACACAGACACAATACACACTACACACACAGACACAGACACACTACACACATAGACAGACACACTACACACACAGAGACACACTACACACACACTACACACTACACACACAGACACAGACCCACTACACACATAGACAGACACACTACACACTGCACACACAGACACACTACGCACCACACACACACAGACACACTACACACTACACACACAGAAACACTACACACTACACACATAGACAGAGACACTACACACAGACACACTACAGACACAGAGACACACTACACACTACACACACAGACTACACACGTAGACAGACACACTACACACATAGACAGACACACTACACACACACAGACACACTACACACTAAACACACAGACTACACACGTAGACAGGCACACTACACACCGACACACACTTATACACACACACACTACACACATAGACAGACACACTACACACACAGAGACACACTACACACTACACACACACTACACACGTAGACAGACACACTACACACAGACACACACACATACACACACACACTACACACATAGTCAGACACACTACATGCAGAAACACTACACCCTACACACACAGACACAATACACACATAGACAGACACACTACACACATAGACAGACACACTACACACTACACACACAGCCACAGACACACTACACACATAGATAGACACACTACACACAGACACACTACACATACAGACACAGACACACTACACACATAGACAGACACACTACCGACTACACACACGGAGACACACTACACACACAGACACAGACACACTACACACATAGGCACACACTCTACACACATAGACAGACACACTACACACACAGACACACTACACACTACTCACACAGACACAGACACACTACACACATAGACAGACACACTACACACAGACACACTACACGCAGACACACTACACACATAGACAGACACACTACACACTACACACACAGAGACACACTATACACACAGACACTCTCCCGTACAGGTTTCACTGTCATCGTTAGATACAACAGACAACATCAATCAATCAATCATATAAAGCTCTCCCTCTCACACACACCCAGACGCTCCCTTATACACACTTCCTTAGCCTCACGCATGAATATATATTGACACGAGCACCAACACGGATCTGCGAACAGCAACAGACACACCTGGGACTCGTTCTTGTTTAAGCACACAAAAGGATACGCATATTCGGAGAGACATACTGAGCCAAACGCATCCACCTTTCGTCGCACACAAAAATGCACGCAGAATGGATACAAACCTCCAGATATTCAGAGTACACACACACACACACACACACACACACACACACACACACACACACACACACCACACACTACACACAGACAGACACACTACACACACAGATACACTACACACACAGACACACTACACACTAAACACATAGACACACTACACACACACACACACACACACACACACACACACAGACACAGACAGACACACACAGTACACACAGACACACTACACACACACAGAGACACAGACACACACACACTACACACACAGAGACACACGACACACTACACACATAGACACAGACACACTACACCCACAGAGAGACACACTACACACACAGACACAGACACACTACACACATAGGCACACACACTACACACATAGACATACACACTACACACTACACACAGACACACTACACACTACACACACAGACACAGACACACTACACACATAGACAGACACACTACACACAGACACACTACACACTACACACACAGACACACACACTACACACATAGACAGACACACTACACACACAGACACACTACACACCACAGACACACACACACAGACACACTACACACTACACACACAGACACACTACACACTACACACATAGACAGACACACTACACACAGACACACTACACACACACAGACACACACACTACACAGACACAGACAGACAGACACATACAATACACACACAGAGACACACTACACACTACACACACACACTACACACACAGACACAGACATACTACACACATAGACAGACACACTACACACAGACACACTACACACTACACACACAGACACAGACACACTACACACATAGACAGACACACTACACACAGACACACTACACTCACAGAGACACACTACACACACACAGTACACACGTAGACAGACACACTACACACTACACACACAGACACACTACACACTACACACACAGACACTACACACTACACACATAGACAGACACACTACACACAGACACACTACACACACAGAGACACACTACACACACAGACTCACACACTACACACATAGACAGACACACTACACACAGGGACACTCTACACACTACACACACAGACTACACACGTAGACAGGCACACTACACACACAGACACACTACACACACTGAGACAGAGACACACACACAGACACACACACTACACACATAGACAGACACTACACGCACAGACACACTACACCCTACTCACACACAGAGACACTCTACACACTACACAGATACAGACACACACACTACACACACAGACAGACACACTACACACACAGGCACACTACACACCACACACACACACAGACACACTACACACTACACACATAGACAGACACACTACACACAGACACACTACACACACAGAGACACTCACTACACACATAGACAGACACACTACACACACAGACACACTACACACCACACACACACACACAGACACACTACACACTACACACATAGAAAGACATACTACACACAGACTCACTACACACACACAGACACACTACACACACAGTGACACACTACACACACAGACTCACACACTGCACACATAGACAGGCACACTACACACACAGGGACACTCTACACACTACACCCACAGACTACACACTTAGACAGACACACTACACACATAGACACACTACACACACACAGACAGCCACACATACACACACACACTACACACATAGACAGACACTACACGCACAGACACACTACACCCTACTCACACACAGAGACACACTACACACTACACACACACAGACACACACACTACACACATAGACAGACACACTACACACATAGACAGACACACTACACACTACACACATAAACAGACACACTACACACACAGAGACACACTACACACTACACACACACTACACACGTAGACAGACACACTACAAACACACACCAACACAGACACACACACAGACACACGCACATGCACACACACTACACACATAGAGAGACACACTACATGCACAGACAAACTACACCCTACACACACACAGACACACTACACACACAGACACACTACACCGTATACACACACAGAGACTCACAGACACATTACGCACACAGAGACACACTGCGCACAAACAGACACACGCACTACACACATAGACAGACACACTGCACACACAGAGACACACTACACACACACAGACACACTACACATGTAGACAGACACACTACACACACAGACACACACACTACACACATAGACAGACACTCTACACACACAGACACAGACACATACACACTACACACATAGACAGACACACTACACACAGACACACTACACACACAGACACACAGACTACACACATAGACAGACACACTACACACACAGACACACTACACACTACACACATAGACAGACACACTACACACACACTACACACATAGACAGACACACTACATGCACAGACACACTACACGCACAGACACACTACACACACAGACACAGACACTCTACACACATAGACAGACACACTACACACAGACACACTACACACAGTGGACACGTAGACAGACACACTACACACAAAGGGACACACTACACACTACACAGACAGACACAGACACACTACACACATAGACAGACACACTACACACTACACACACAGAGACACACTACACACACAGACACACACACTACACACATAGACAGACAAACTACACACAGACACACTACACACTACACACACAGACACTACACACATAGACAGACACACTACACACAGACACAATACACACACAGAGACACACTACACACACAGACTCACACACTACACACATAGACAGACACACTACACACAGGGACACTCTACACACTACACACACTGACTACACACGTAGACAGGCACACTACACACACAGACACACTAAACACACTGAGACAGAGACACACACACAGACACACACACTACACACATAGACAGACTCTACACGCACAGACACACTACACCCTACTCACACACAGAGACACACTACACACTACACAGACACAGACACACACACTACACACACAGACAGACACACTACACACACAGGCACACTACACACCACACACACACAGACACACTACACACTACACACATAGACAGACACACTACACACAGACACACTACACACACACAGAGACACTCACTACACACATAGACAGACACACTACACACACAGACACACTACACACCACACACACACACACACAGACACACTACACACTACACACATAGAAAGACATACTACACACAGACACACTACACACACAGACACAGACACTCTACACACATAGACAGACACACTACACACAGACACACTACACACAGTGGACACGTAGACAGACACACTACACACAAAGGGACACACTAAACACTACACAGACAGACACAGACACACTACACACATAGACAGACACACTACACACTACACACACAGAGACAAACTACACACAGACACACACACTACACGCATAGACAGACACACTACACACACAGACACAGACACACTACACACATAGACAGACACACTACACACAGACACACTACACACTACACACACACAGACACACACACTACACAGACACAGACAGACAGACACACACACACACTACACACTAGACACACACAGACACACAGACTACACACATAGACAGACACACTACACACACAGACACACTACACACACAGACACAGACACACTACACACATAGGCACACACACACTACACACATAGACAGACACACTACACACTACACACACAGACACACTACACACTACACACACAGACACAGACACACTACACACATGGACAGACACACTACACACATACACACTACACACACTAGACACGTAGACAGACACACTACACACACAGAGACACACTACACACTACACAGACAGACACAGACACACTACACACATAGACAGACACACTGCACACTACACACACAGAGACACACTACACACACAGACACACACACTACACACATAGACCGACACACTACACACAGACACACTACACACTACACACACAGAGACACACAACACACACAGTCACACATTACACACATAGACAGACACACTACACACACACACTACACACGTAGACAGACACACAACACACACAGACACACTACACACACACAGAGACACAGACACACACACAGACACACGCACATACACACACACACTACACACGTAGAGAGACAAACTACACACTACACACACAGACACACTAAACACTACACACATAGATAGACACACTACACACACAGAGACACACTACACACACTACACACATAGACAGACACACTACACACAGACACACTACACACTACACACACACTACACACATAGACAGACACACTACACACAGACACACTACACACTTCACACACACTACACACATAGACAGACACACTACATACAGACAGACTACACACACAGAGAAACACTACACACACAGACTCACACACTACACACATGGACAGACACACTACACACACAGGGACACTCTACACACTACACACACACACACACACTACACACGTAAACAGGCACACTACACACACTCTACACACACTGAGACACAGACACACACACACGGACACACACACACAGACACACTACACCCTACTCACACACAGAGACACACTGCACACTATACACACACAGACACACACACTACACACATAGACAGACACCCTACACACACAGGAACACTACACACCACACACACACAGACACACTACACACTACACACATAGACAGACACACTACACACAGACACATTACACACACACAGACACAAACACTACACACATAGACAGACACACTGCACACTACACACACAGAGACACACTACACACACAGACACACACACTACACACATAGACAGACAGACTACACACAGACACACTACACACTACACACACACACAAACACACACACACTACACACATAGACAGACACACTACACACACAGACACACTACACACTACACACACAGACACACTACACATTACCCACATAGACAGACACACTACACACAGACACACTACACACTACACACACAGAGACACACAACACACACAGACACACACTACACACACACACACTACACACTTAGACAGACACACAACACACACAGACACACTACACACACACAGAGACACAGACACACACACAGACACACACACTACACACATAGACAGACACACTACACACAGACACACTACAGACTACACACACACTACACACATAGACAGACACACTACACACAGACACACTACACACTTCACACACACTACACGCATAGACAGACACACTACACACACAGACACACTACACACCACACACACACACAGACACACTACACACTACACACACAGACACACTACACACTACACACATAGACAGACACACTACACACAGACACACTACACACACAGAGACACACTACACACACAGACTCACACACTACACACATGGACAGACACACTACACACACAGGGACACTCTACACACTACACACACACACACACACACACACACACACACACACACACTACACACGTAGACAGGCACACTACACACACACTACACACACTGAGACACAGACACACACACAGACACACACACAGACACACACACTACACAGATAGACAGACAGCCTACACACACAGGAACACTACACACCACACACACACAGACACACTACACACTACACACATAGACAGACACACTACACACGTAGAGAGACACACTACACACTACACACACACAGACACACTACACACTACACACATAGATAGACACACTACACACACAGAGACACACTACACACACAGACACACACACTACACACATAGACAGACACACTACACACAGACACTCTACAGACTACACACACACTACACACATAGACAGACACACTACACACAGACACACTACACACTTCACACACACTACACGCATAGACAGACACACTACAGACACAGACACACTACACACCACACACACACACAGACACACTACACACTACACACACAGACACACTACACACTACACACATAGACAGACACACTACACACAGACACACTACACACACAGAGACACACTACACACACAGACTCACACACTACACACATGGACAGACACACTACACACACAGGGACACTCTACACACTACACACACACACACACACACTACACACGTAGACAGGCACACTACACACACACTACACACACTGAGACACAGACTCACACACAGACACACACACACAGACACACACACTACACAGATAGACAGACACCCTACACACACAGGAACACTACACACCACACACACACAGACACACTACACACTACACACATAGACAGACACACTACACACAGACACATTACACACACACAGACACACACACTACACACATAGACAGACACACTACACACACAGACACACTACACACCACACACACACACAGACACACAACACACTACACACATAGACAGACATACTACACACAAACACACTACACACGCACAGACACACTACACACACAGAGACACACTACACACACAGACTCACACACTACACACATAGACAGACACACTACACACACAGGGACACTCTACACACTACACCCACAGACTACACACTTAGACAGACACACTACACACACACACAGACACAGACACACACACACATACACACACACACTACACACATAGACAGACACTACACGCACAGACACACTACACCCTACTCACACACAGAGACACACTACACACTACACACACACAGAAACACACACTACACACACCGACACACTAAACACCACACACACAGAGACACACTAAACACTACACACACAGACACACTACACACTACACACATAGACAGACACACTACACACAGACACACTACACACAAAGAGACACACTACACACACACAGACACACTACATACTACACACACACACTACACACGTAGACAGACACACTACACACACTACACACATAGACAGACACACTACACACACAGAGACACACTACACACTACACACACACACTACACACGTAGACAGACACACTACACACACTACACATGTAGACAGACACACTACACACACAGACAGACTACACACACACACCAACACAGACACACACACAGACACACGCACATACACACACACACTACACACATAGAGAGACACACTACATGCACAGACACACTACACCCTATACACACACAGAGACACACAGACACATTACGCACACAGAGACACACTGCACACAAACAGACACACGCACTACACACATAGACAGACACACTACACACACAGACACACTACACATGTAGACAGACACACTACACACACAGACACACACACTACACACATAGACAGACAGACTACACACACAGACTACACACGTAGACAGACACACTACATGCACAGACACACTACACGCACACAGACACAATCACACACACATACACACACACACACTACACACGTAGACAGACACCCTACACACTACACACACAGACACAGACACACTACACACATAGACAGACACACTACACACTACACACACAGACACACTACACACACAGACACACACACTACACACATAGACAGACACACTACACAGAGAGAGAGACACACTACACACATAGACAGACACACTACACACTACACACACAGACACACTACACACTACACACACAGACATACTACACACATAGACAGACACACTACACACAGACACACTACACTCACAGAGACACACTACACACACATTACACACGTAGACAGACACACTACACACACAGACACAGACACACTACACACATAGACAGACAGACTACACACAGACACACTACACTCACAGAGACACACTACACAAGCACACACTACACACGTAGACAGACACACTACACACTACACACACAGACACACTACACACTACACACACAGACACAGACACACTACACACACACACTACACACAGACACACTACACACACAGAGACACAGACACACACAAACAGACACAGACACACACAAACAGACACACACACTCCACACACAGAGACACACTACACACTACACACACAGACACAGACATACTACACACATAGTCAGACATACTACACACAGACACACTACACTCACAGAGACACACTACACACACATTACAAACGTAGACAGACACACTACACACACAGACACAGACACACTATACACATAGACAGACAGACTACACACTGACACACTACACTCACAGAGACACACTACACAAGCACACACTACACACGTAGACAGACACTCTACACACTACACACACAGACACACTACACACTACACAGAGAGAGAGACACACTACACACTACACACACAGACACAGACACACTATAAACACAGAGAGACGCACTACACACACAGACATAGACACACTGCACACATAGGCACACACACTACACACAGACACAGTACACACACAGAGACACACTACACACTACACACGACACACACAGACACAGACACACTACACACATAGACAGACACACTACACACTACACACACAGAGACACACTACACACACAGACACACACACTACACAGATAGACAGACACCCTACACACACAGGAACACTACACACCACACACACACAGACACACTACACACTACACACATAGACAGACACACTACACACAGACACATTACACACACACAGACACACACACTACACACATAGACAGACACACTACACACACAGACACACTACACACCACACACACACACAGACACACAACACACTACACACATAGACAGACATACTACACACAAACACACTACACACGCACAGACACACTACACACACAGAGACACACTACACACACAGACTCACACACTACACACATAGACAGACACACTACACACACAGGGACACTCTACACACTACACCCACAGACTACACACTTAGACAGACACACTACACACACACACAGACACAGACACACACACACATACACACACACACTACACACATAGACAGACACTACACGCACAGACACACTACACCCTACTCACACACAGAGACACACTACACACTACACACACACAGAAACACACACTACACACACCGACACACTAAACACCACACACACAGAGACACACTAAACACTACACACACAGACACACTACACACTACACACATAGACAGACACACTACACACAGACACACTACACACAAAGAGACACACTACACACACACAGACACACTACATACTACACACACACACTACACACGTAGACAGACACACTACACACACTACACACATAGACAGACACACTACACACACAGAGACACACTACACACTACACACACACACGACACACGTAGACAGACACACTACACACACTACACACGTAGACAGACACACTACACACACAGACAGACTACACACACACACCAACACAGACACACACACAGACACACGCACATACACACACACACTACACACATAGAGAGACACACTACATGCACAGACACACTACACCCTATACACACACAGAGACACACAGACACATTACGCACACAGAGACACACTGCACACAAACAGACACACGCACTACACACATAGACAGACACACTACACACACAGAGACACACTACACACACACAGACACACTACACATGTAGACAGACACACTACACACACAGACACACACACTACACACATAGACAGACAGACTACACACACAGACTACACACGTAGACAGACACACTACATGCACAGACACACTACACGCACACAGACACAATCACACACACATACACACACACACACTACACACGTAGACAGACACACTACACACTACACACACAGAGACACCCTACACACTACACACACAGACACAGACACACTACACACAAAGACAGACACACTACACACTACACACACAGACACACTACACACACAGACACACACACTACACACATAGACAGACACACTACACAGAGAGAGAGACACACTACACACATAGACAGACACACTACACACTACACACACAGACACACTACACACTACACACACAGACACAGACATACTACACACATAGACAGACACACTACACACAGACACACTACACTCACAGAGACACACTACACACACATTACACACGTAGACAGACACACTACACACACAGACACAGACACACTACACACATAGACAGACAGACTACACACAGACACACTACACTCACAGAGACACACTACACAAGCACACACTACACACGTAGACAGACACACTACACACTACACACACAGACACACTACACACTACACACACAGACACAGACACACTACACACACACTACACACAGACACACTACACACACAGAGACACAGACACACACAAACAGACACACACACTCCACACACAGAGACACACTACACACTACACACACAGACACAGACATACTACACACATAGTCAGACATACTACACACAGACACACTACACTCACAGAGACACACTACACACACATTACACACGTAGACAGACACACTACACACACAGACACAGACACACTACACACATAGACAGACAGACTACACACAGACACACTACACTCACAGAGACACACTACACAAGCACACACTACACACGTAGACAGACACTCTACACACTACACACACAGACACACTACACACTACACAGAGAGAGAGACACACTACACACTACACACACAGACACAGACACACTATAAACACAGAGAGACATACTACACACACAGACATAGACACACTACACACATAGGCACACACACTACACACAGACACTGTACACACACAGAGACACACTACACACTACACACGACACACACAGACACAGACACACTACACACATAGACACACACACTACACACATAGACAGACACACTACACAGAGAGAGAGACACACTACACACATAGACAGACACACTACACACTACACACACAGACACACTACACACTACACACACAGACACAGACATACTACACACATAGACAGACACACTACACACAGACACACTACACTCACAGAGACACACTACACACACATTACACACGTAGACAGACACACTACACACACAGACACAGACACACTACACACATAGACAGACAGACTACACACAGACACACTACACTCACAGAGACACACTACACAAGCACACACTACACACGTAGACAGACACACTACACACTACACACACAGACACACTACACACTACACACACAGACACAGACACACTACACACACACTACACACAGACACACTACACACACAGAGACACAGACACACACAAACAGACACACACACTCCACACACAGAGACACACTACACACTACACACACAGACACAGACATACTACACACATAGTCAGACATACTACACACAGACACACTACACTCACAGAGACACACTACACACACATTACACACGTAGACAGACACACTACACACACAGACACAGACACAGACACACTACACACATAGACAGACACACTACACACTACACACACAGACACACAACACACCATACACACACACACACAGACACTCTACACACTACACACACAGACACACTACACACTACACACATAGACAGACACACTACACAGAGACACACTACACACACAGACACACACACTACACAGACACAGACACACACACACACACACACTACACACAGACACACTACACACACAGAGACACAGACACACACAAACAGACACACACACTCCACACACAGAGACACACTACACACTACACACACAGACACAGACACACTACACAGAGAGAGAGACACACTACACACACAGACACACTACACACTACACACACAGACACAGACACACTACACACACACACACTACACACAGACACACTACACACACAGAGACACAGACACACACAAACAGACACACACACTCCACACACAGAGACACACTACACACTACACACACAGACACAGACATACTACACACATAGTCAGACATACTACACACAGACACACTACACTCACAGAGACACACTACACACACATTACACACGTAGACAGACACACTACACACACAGACACAGACACACTATACACATAGACAGACAGACTACACACAGACACACTACACTCACAGAGACACACTACACAAGCACACACTACACACGTAGACAGACACTCTACACACTACACACACAGACACACTACACACTACACACAGAGAGAGACACACTACACACTACACACACAGACACAGACACACTATAAACACAGAGAGACGCACTACACACACAGACATAGACACACTGCACACATAGGCACACACACTACACACAGACACAGTACACACACAGAGACACACTACACACTACACACGACACACACAGACACAGACACACTACACACATAGACAGACACACTACACACTACACACACAGAGACACACTACACACACAGACACACACACTACACACATAGACAGACACACTACACAAACAGACACAGACACAGACACACTACACACATAGACAGACACACTACACACTACACACAGACAGACACACTACACACACAGACACACTACACACCAGACACACACACACACACACACACTACAGACACAGACACACTACACACTACACACACTACACACAAAGACACACTACACACACACACAAACAGACTCAAACAGACA
Organism: Hemitrygon akajei; assembly: GCF_048418815.1. NCBI lineage: Eukaryota > Metazoa > Chordata > Chondrichthyes > Myliobatiformes > Dasyatidae > Hemitrygon > Hemitrygon akajei. Next base: position 110,627,370 of record NC_133133.1, on the reverse strand, counting down.
CACACACTACACACAGACACACTACACACACAGAGACACAGACACACACACACACACACACACAGACACAGACACACTACACACACAGAGACACACTACACACTACACACACAGACACAGACACACTACACACATAGGCACACAAACTACACACACAGAGACACACTACACACACAATACACACTACACACACAGAAACACACTACACACTACACACACAGACAAAGACACACTACACACATAGACAGACACACTACACACTACACACACAGACACACACACTACACACATAGACAGACACACTACACACACAGACAAAGACACACTATACACTACACACAGACACACTACACACACACACAGACACAGACACACTATAAACACAGAGAGACACACTACACACACAGACATAGACACACTACACACATAGGCACACACACTACACACAGACACAGTACACACACAGAGACACACTACACACTACACACACAGACACAGACACACTATAAACACAGAGAGACACACTACACACACAGACATAGACACACTACACACATATGCACACACACTACACACAGACACAGTACACACACAGAGACACACTACACACTACACACGACACACACAGACACAGACACACTACACACATAGACAGACACACTACACACTACACACACAGAGACACACTACACACACAGACACACACACTACACACATAGACAGACACACTACACACACAGACACAGACACAGACACACTACACACATAGACAGACACACTACACACACAGACACAGACACAGACACACTACACACATAGACAGACACACTACACACTACACACACAGACACACAACACACCACACACACACACAGACACTCTACACACTACACACACAGACACACTACACACTACACACATAGACAGACACACTACACACAGACACACTACACACACACAGACACACACACTACACAGACACAGACACACACACACACACACTACACACAGTCACACTACACACACAGAGACACAGACACACACAAACAGACACACACACTCCACACACAGAGACACACTACACACTACACACACAGACACAGACACACTACACAGAGAGAGAGACACACTACACACATAGACAGACACACTACACACTACACACACAGACACACTACACACTACACACACAGACACAGACATACTACACACATAGACAGACACACTACACACAGACACACTACACTCACAGAGACACACTACACACACATTACACACGTAGACAGACACACTACACACACAGACACAGACACACTACACACATAGACAGACAGACTACACACAGACACACTACACTCACAGAGACACACTACACAAGCACACACTACACACGTAGACAGACACACTACACACTACACACACAGACACACTACACACTACACAGAGAGAGAGACACACTACACACTACACACACAGACACAGACACACTATATACACAGAGAGACGCACTACACACACAGACATAGACACACTACACACATAGACAGACATACTACACACAAACACACTACACACGCACAGACACACTACACACACAGAGACACACTACACACACAGACTCACACACTACACACATAGACAGACACACTACACACACAGGGACACTCTACACACTACACCCAAAGACTACACACTTAGACAGACACACTACACACACACACAGACACAGACACACACACACATACACACACACACTACACACATAGACAGACACTACACGCACAGACACACTACACCCTACTCACACACAGAGACACACTACACACTACACACACACAGAAACACACACCACACACACCGACACACTAAACACCACACACACAGAGACACACTAAACACTACACACACAGACACACTACACACTACACACATAGACAGACACACTACACACAGACACACTACACACAAAGAGACACACTACACACACACAGACACACTACATACTACACACACACACTACACATGTAGACAGACACACTACACACACTACACACATAGACAGACACACTACACACACAGAGACACACTACACACTACACACACACACTACACACGTAGACAGACACACTACACACACTACACACGTAGACAGACACACTACACACACAGACAGACTACACACACACACCAACACAGACACACACACAGACACACGCACATACACACACACACTACACACATAGAGAGACACACTACATGCACAGACACACTACACCCTATACACACACAGAGACACACAGACACATTACGCACACAGAGACACACTGCACACAAACAGACACACGCACTACACACATAGACAGACACACTACACACACAGAGACACACTACACACACACAGACACACTACACATGTAGACAGACACACTACACACACAGACACACACACTACACACATAGACAGACAGACTACACACACAGACTACACACGTAGACAGACACACTACATGCACAGACACACTACACGCACACAGACACAATCACACACACATACACACACACACACTACACACGTAGACAGACACACTACACACTACACACACAGAGACACCCTACACACTACACACACAGACACAGACACACTACACACATAGACAGACACACTACACACTACACACACAGACACACTACACACACAGACACACACACTACACACATAGACAGACACACTACACAGAGAGAGAGACACACTACACACATAGACAGACACACTACACACTACACACACAGACACACTACACACTACACACACAGACACACTACACACTACACACACAGACACAGACATACTACACACATAGACAGACACACTACACACAGACACACTACACTCACAGAGACACACTACACACACATTACACACGTAGACAGACACACTACACACACAGACACAGACACACTACACACATAGACAGACAGACTACACACAGACACACTACACTCACAGAGACACACTACACAAGCACACACTACACACGTAGACAGACACACTACACACTACACACACAGACACACTACACACTACACACACAGACACAGACACACTACACACACACACTACACACAGACACACTACACACACAGAGACACAGACACACACAAACAGACACACACACTCCACACACAGAGACACACTACACACTACACACACAGACACAGACATACTACACACATAGTCAGACATACTACACACAGACACACTACACTCACAGAGACACACTACACACACATTACACACGTAGACAGACACACTACACACACAGACACAGACACACTATACACATAGACAGACAGACTACACACAGACACACTACACTCACAGAGACACACTACACAAGCACACACTACACACGTAGACAGACACTCTACACACTACACACACAGACACACTACACACTACACACAGAGAGAGACACACTACACACTACACACACAGACACAGACACACTATAAACACAGAGAGACGCACTACACACACAGACATAGACACACTGCACACATAGGCACACACACTACACACTACACACTACACACACAGAGACACACTACACACACAGACACACACACTACACACATAGACAGACACACTACACAAACAGACACAGACACAGACACACTACACACATAGACAGACACACTACACACTACACACAGACAGACACACTACACACACAGACACACTACACACCAGACACACACACACACACACACACTACAGACACAGACACACTACACACTACACACACTACACACAAAGACACACTACACACACACACAAACAGACTCAAACAGACACACACACTACACACAGACACACTACACACACAGAGACACAGACACACACACACACACACAGACACAGACACACTACACACACAGAGACACACTACACACTACACACACAGACACAGACACACTACACACATAGGCACACAAACTACACACACAGAGACACACTACACACACAATACACACTACACACACAGAAACACACTACACACTACACACACAGACAAAGACACACTACACACATAGACAGACACACTACACACTACACACACAGACACACACACTACACACATAGACAGACACACTAACACAGACAAAGACACACTATACACTACACACAGACACACTACACACACACACAGACACAGACACACTATAAACACAGAGAGACACACTACACACACAGACATAGACACACTACACACATAGGCACACACACTACACACAGACACAGTACACACACAGAGACACACTACACACTACACACACAGACACAGACACACTATAAACACAGAGAGACACACTACACACACAGACATAGACACACTACACACATATGCACACACACTACACACAGACACAGTACACACACAGAGACACACTACACACTACACACGACACACACAGACACAGACACACTACACACATAGACAGACACACTACACACTACACACACAGAGACACACTACACACACAGACACACACACTACACACATAGACAGACACACTACACACACAGACACAGACACAGACACACTACACACATAGACAGACACACTACACACACAGACACAGACACAGACACACTACACACATAGACAGACACACTACACACTACACACACAGACACACAACACACCACACACACACACACACAGACACTCTACACACTACACACACAGACACACTACACACTACACACATAGACAGACACACTACACACAGACACACTACACACACACAGACACACACACTACACAGACACAGACACACACACACACACACTACACACAGACACACTACACACACAGAGACACAGACACACACAAACAGACACACACACTCCACACACAGAGACACACTACACACTACACACACAGACACAGACACACTACACAGAGAGAGAGACACACTACACACATAGACAGACACACTACACACTACACACACAGACACACTACACACTACACACACAGACACAGACATACTACACACATAGACAGACACACTACACACAGACACACTACACTCACAGAGACACACTACACACACATTACACACGTAGACAGACACACTACACACACAGACACAGACACACTACACACATAGACAGACAGACTACACACAGACACACTACACTCACAGAGACACACTACACAAGCACACACTACACACGTAGACAGACACACTACACACTACATACACAGACACACTACACACTACACAGAGAGAGAGACACACTACACACTACACACACAGACACAGACACACTATATACACAGAGAGACGCACTACACACACAGACATAGACACACTACACACATAGACAAACATACTACACACAAACACACTACACACGCACAGACACACTACACACACAGAGACACACTACACACACAGACTCACACACTACACACATAGACAGACACACTACACACACAGGGACACTCTACACACTACACCCACAGACTACACACTTAGACAGACACACTACACACACACACAGACACAGACACACACACACATACACACACACACTACACACATAGACAGACACTACACGCACAGACACACTACACCCTACTCACACACAGAGACACACTACACACTACACACACACAGAAACACACACTACACACACCGACACACTAAACACCACACACACAGAGACACACTAAACACTACACACACAGACACACTACACACTACACACATAGACAGACACACTACACACAGACACACTACACACAAAGAGACACACTACACACACACAGACACACTACATACTACACACACACACTACACATGTAGACAGACACACTACACACACTACACACATAGACAGACACACTACACACACAGAGACACACTACACACTACACACACACACTACACACGTAGACAGACACACTACACACACTACACACGTAGACAGACACACTACACACACAGACAGACTACACACACACACCAACACAGACACACACACAGACACACGCACATACACACACACACTACACACATAGAGAGACACACTACATGCACAGACACACTACACCCTATACACACACAGAGACACACAGACACATTACGCACACAGAGACACACTGCACACAAACAGACACACGCACTACACACATAGACAGACACACTACACACACAGAGACACACTACACACACACAGACACACTACACATGTAGACAGACACACTACACACACAGACACACACACTACACACATAGACAGACAGACTACACACACAGACTACACACGTAGACAGACACACTACATGCACAGACACACTACACGCACACAGACACAATCACACACACATACACACACACACACTACACACGTAGACAGACACACTACACACTACACACACAGAGACACCCTACACACTACACACACAGACACAGACACACTACACACATAGACAGACACACTACACACTACACACACAGACACACTACACACACAGACACACACACTACACACATAGACAGACACACTACACAGAGAGAGAGACACACTACACACATAGACAGACACACTACACACTACACACACAGACACACTACACACTACACACACAGACACACTACACACTACACACACAGACACAGACATACTACACACATAGACAGACACACTACACACAGACACACTACACTCACAGAGACACACTACACACACATTACACACGTAGACAGACACACTACACACACAGACACAGACACACTACACACATAGACAGACAGACTACACACAGACACACTACACTCACAGAGACACACTACACAAGCACACACTACACACGTAGACAGACACACTACACACTACACACACAGACACACTACACACTACACACACAGACACAGACACACTACACACACACACTACACACAGACACACTACACACACAGAGACACAGACACACACAAACAGACACACACACTCCACACACAGAGACACACTACACACTACACACACAGACACAGACATACTACACACATAGTCAGACATACTACACACAGACACACTACACTCACAGAGACACACTACACACACATTACACACGTAGACAGACACACTACACACACAGACACAGACACAGACACACTACACACATAGACAGACACACTACACACTACACACACAGACACACAACACACCACACACACACACACACAGACACTCTACACACTACACACACAGACACACTACACACTACACACATAGACAGACACACTACACAGAGACACACTACACACACAGACACACACACTACACAGACACAGACACACACACACACACACACTACACACAGACACACTACACACACAGAGACACAGACACACACAAACAGACACACACACTCCACACACAGAGACACACTACACACTACACACACAGACACAGACACACTACACAGAGAGAGAGACACACTACACACATAGACAGACACACTACACACTACACACACAGACACACTACACACTACACACACAGACACAGACATACTGCACACATAGACAGACACACTACACACAGACACACTACACTCACAGAGACACACTACACACACATTACACACGTAGACAGACACACTACACACAGACACAGACACACTACACACATAGACAGACAGACTACACACAGACACACTACACTCACAGAGACACACTACACAAGCACACACTACACACGTAGACAGACACACTACACACTACACACACAGACACACTACACACTACACACACAGACACAGACACACTACACACACACACTACACACAGACACACTACACACACAGAGACACAGACACACACAAACAGACACACACACTCCACACACAGAGACACACTACACACTACACACACAGACACAGACATACTACACACATAGTCAGACATACTACACACAGACACACTACACTCACAGAGACACACTACACACACATTACACACGTAGACAGACACACTACACACACAGACACAGACACACTATACACATAGACAGACAGACTACACACAGACACACTACACTCACAGAGACACACTACACAAGCACACACTACACACGTAGACAGACACTCTACACACTACACACACAGACACACTACACACTACACACAGAGAGAGACACACTACACACTACACACACAGACACAGACACACTATAAACACAGAGAGACGCACTACACACACAGACATAGACACACTGCACACATAGGCACACACACTACACACAGACACAGTACACACACAGAGACACACTACACACTACACACGACACACACAGACACAGACACACTACACACATAGACAGACACACTACACACTACACACACAGAGACACACTACACACACAGACACACACACTACACACATAGACAGACACACTACACAAACAGACACAGACACAGACACACTACACACATAGACAGACACACTACACACTACACACAGACAGACACACTACACACACAGACACACTACACACCAGACACACACACACACACACACACACTACAGACACAGACACACTACACACTACACACACTACACACAAAGACACACTACACACACACACAAACAGACACAAACAGACACACACACTACACACAGACACACTACACACACAGAGACACAGACACACACACACACACACAGACACAGACACACTACACACACAGAGACACACTACACACTACACACACAGACACAGACACACTACACACATAGGCACACAAACTACACACACAGAGACACACTACACACACAATACACACTACACACACAGAAACACACTACACACTACACACACAGACAAAGACACACTACACACATAGACAGACACACTACACACTACACACACAGACACACACACTACACACATAGACAGACACACTACACACACAGACAAAGACACACTATACACTACACACAGACACACTACACACACACACAGACACAGACACACTATAAACACAGAGAGACACACTACACACACAGACATAGACACACTACACACATAGGCACACACACTACACACAGACACAGTACACACACAGAGACACACTACACACTACACACACAGACACAGACACACTATAAACACAGAGAGACACACTACACACACAGACATAGACACACTACACACATATGCACACACACTACACACAGACACAGTACACACACAGAGACACACTACACACTACACACGACACACACAGACACAGACACACTACACACATAGACAGACACACTACACACTACACACACAGAGACACACTACACACACAGACACACACACTACACACATAGACAGACACACTACACACACAGACACAGACACAGACACACTACACACATAGACAGACACACTACACACTACACACACACAGACACACACACTACACACAGACAGACACACTACACACACAGACACATTACACACCACACACACACACACACACACACACACAGACACACTACAAACTACACACACACACACAGACACAGACACACGCACACTACACACACACACACAGACACAGACACACACACACTACACACAGAGAGAGACACACTACACACTACACACACAGACACAGACACACTATAAACACAGAGAGACACACTACACACACAGACATAGACACACTACACACATAGGCACACACACTACACACAGACACAGTACACACACAGAGACACACTACACACTACACACTACACACACAGACACAGACACACTACACACATAGACAGACACACTACACACTACACACACAGAGACACACTACACACACAGACACACACACTACACACATAGACAGACACACTACACACACACAGACACAGACACAGACACACTACACACATAGACAGACACACTACACACTACACACACAGACACACACACTACACACAGACAGACACACTACACACACAGACACACTACACACCACACACACACACACACAGACACACTACACACTACACACACAGACACACACACTACACACAGACAGACACACTACACACACAGACACACTACACACTACACACACAGACACAGACACACTATAAACACAGAGAGACACACTACACACACAGAGATAGACACACTACACACATAGGCACACACACTACACACAGACACAGTACACACACAGAGACACACTACACACTACAGACGACACACACAGACACAGACTCACTACACACATAGACAGACACACTACACACTACACACACAGAGACACACTACACACACAGACACACACACTACACACATAGACAGACACTCTACACACACAGACACAGACACAGACACACTACACACATAGACAGACACACTACACACTACACACACAGACACACAACACACCACACACACACACACACACACACAGACACTCTACACACTACACACACAGACACACTACACACTACACACATAGACAGACACACTACACACAGACACACTACACACACACAGACACACACACTACACAGACACAGACACACACACACACACTACACACAGACACACTACACACACAGAGACACAGACACACACAAACAGACACACACACTCCACACACAGAGACACACTACACACTACACACACAGACACAGACACACTACACAGAGAGAGAGACACACTACACACATAGACAGACACACTACACACTACACACACAGACACACTACACACTACACACACAGACACAGACATACTACACACATAGACAGACACACTACACACAGACACACTACACTCACAGAGACAGACTACACACACATTACACACGTAGACAGACACACTACACACACAGACACAGACACACTACACACATAGACAGACAGACTACACACAGACACACTACACTCACAGAGACACACTACACAAGCACACACTACACACGTAGACAGACACACTACACACTACACACACAGACACACTACACACTACACACACAGACACAGACACACTACACACACACACACTACACACAGACACACTACACACACAGAGACACAGACACACACAAACAGACACACACACTCCACACACAGAGACACACTACACACTACACACACAGACACAGACATACTACACACATAGTCAGACATACTACACACAGACACACTACACTCACAGAGACACACTACACACACATTACAAACGTAGACAGACACACTACACACACAGACACAGACACACTATACACATAGACAGACAGACTACACACTGACACACTACACTCACAGAGACACACTACACAAGCACACACTACACACGTAGACAGACACTCTACACACTACACACACAGACACACTACACACTACACAGAGAGAGAGACACACTACACACTACACACACAGACACAGACACACTATAAACACAGAGAGACGCACTACACACACAGACATAGACACACTGCACACATAGGCACACACACTACACACAGACACAGTACACACACAGAGACACACTACACACTACACACGACACACACAGACACAGACACACTACACACATAGACAGACACACTACACACTACACACACAGAGACACACTACACACACAGACACACACACTACACACATAGACAGACACACTACACAAACAGACACAGACACAGACACACTACACACATAGACAGACACACTACACACTACACACACACAGCCACACACACTACACACAGACAGACACACTACACACACAGACACACTACACACCACACACACACACACACACGCACACACTACACACACAGACACACTACACACTACACACACTACACACAAAGACACACTACACACACACACAAACAGACACAAACAGACACACACACTACACACAGACACACTACACACACAGAGACACAGACACACACACACACAGACACACACACACTACACACACAGAGACACACTACACTCTACACACACAGACACAGACACACTACACACACAGAGACACACTACACACTACACACACAGACACAGACACACTACACACATAGGCACACACACTACACACACAGAGACACACTACACACACAATACACACTACACACACAGAAACACACTACACACTACACACACAGACAAAGACACACTACACACATAGACAGACACACTACACACTACACACACAGACACACACACACACACACGCACACACTACACACACAGACACACTACACACTACACACACTACACACAGACACACTACATACACAGTGACACAGACACACACATGCACACAGACACACACACACTACACACACAGAGACACACTACACTCTACACACACAGACACAGACACACTACACACACAGAGACACACTACACACTACACACACAGACACAGACACACTACACACATAGGCACACACACTACACACACAGAGACACACTACACACACAATACACACTACACACACAGAAACACACTACACACTACACACACAGACAAAGACACACTACACACATAGACAGACACACTACACACTACACACACAGACACACACACTACACACATAGACAGACACACTACACACACAGACAAAGACACACTATACACTACACACAGACACACTACACACACACACACAGACACAGACACACTATAAACACAGAGAGACACACTACACACACAGACATAGACACACTACACACATAGGCACACACACTACACACAGACACAGTACACACACAGAGACACACTACACACTACACACACAGACACAGACACACTATAAACACAGAGAGACACACTACACACACAGACATAGACACACTACACACATAGGCACACACACTACACACAGACACAGTACACACACAGAGACACACTACACACTACACACGACACACACAGACACAGACACACTACACACATAGACAGACACACTACACACTACACACACAGACACAGACACACTATAAACACAGAGAGACACACTACACACACAGACATAGACACACTACACACATAGGCACACACACTACACACAGACACAGTACACACACAGAGACACACTACACACTACACACGACACACACAGACACAGACACACTACACACATAGACAGACACACTACACACTACACACACAGAGACACACTACACACACACTACACACATAGACAGACACACTACACACACAGACACAGACACAGACACACTACACACATAGACAGACACACTACACACTACACACACAGACACACAACACACCACACACACACACACACAGACACTCTACACACTACACACACAGACACACTACACACTACACACATAGACCGACACACTACACACAGACACACTACACACACACAGACACACACACTACACAGACACAGACACACACACACACACACTACACACAGACACACTACACACACAGAGACACAGACACACACAAACAGACACACACACTCCACACACAGAGACACACTACACACTACACACACAGACACAGACACACTACACAGAGAGAGAGACACACTACACACATAGACAGACACACTACACACTACACACACAGACACACTACACACTACACACACAGACACAGACATACTACACACATAGACAGACACACTACACACAGACACACTACACTCACAGAGACACACTACACACACATTACACACGTAGACAGACACACTACACACACAGACACAGACACACTACACACATAGACAGACAGACTACACACAGACACACTACACTCACAGAGACACACTACACAAGCACACACTACACACGTAGACAGACACACTACACACTACACACACAGACACACTACACACTACACACACAGACACAGACACACTACACACACACACACTACACACAGACACACTACACACACAGAGACACAGACACACACAAACAGACACACACACTCCACACTCAGAGACACACTACACACTACACACACAGACACAGACATACTACACACATAGACAGACATACTACACACAGACACACTACACTCACAGAGACACACTACACACACATTACACACGTAGACAGACACACTACACACACAGACACAGACACACTATACACATAGACAGACAGACTACACACAGACACACTACACTCACAGAGACACACTACACAAGCACACACTACACACGTAGACAGACACTCTACACACTACACACACAGACACACTACACACTACACAGAGAGAGAGACACACTACACACTACACACACAGACACAGACACACTATAAACACAGAGAGACACTCTACACACTACACACGACACACACAGACACAGACACACTACACACATAGACAGACACACTACACACTACACACACAGAGACACACTACACACACAGACACACACACTACACACATAGACAGACACACTACACACACAGACACAGACACAGACACACTACACACATAGACAGACACACTACACACTACACACACACAGACACACACACTACACACAGACAGACACACTACACACACAGACACACTACACACCACACACACACACACACACACAGACACACTACAAACTACACACACACACACAGACACAGACACACACACACTACACACACACACACACACACACAGACACACACACACTACACACAGAGAGAGACACACTACACACTACACACACAGACACAGACACACTATAAACACAGAGAGACACACTACACACACAGACATAGACACACTACACACATAGGCACACACACTACACACAGACACAGTACACACACAGAGACACACTACACACTACACACGACACACACAGACACAGACACACTACACACATAGACAGACACACTACACACTACACACACAGAGACACACTACACACACAGACACACACACTACACACATAGACAGACACACTACACACACAGACACAGACACAGACACACTACACACATAGACAGACACACTACACACTACACACACAGACACACAACACACCACACACACACACACACACAGACACTCTACACACTACACACACAGACACACTACACACTACACACATAGACAGACACACTACACACAGACACACTACACACACACAGACACACACACTACACAGACACAGACACACACACACACACACTACACACAGACACACTACACACACAGAGACACAGACACACACAAACAGACACACACACTCCACACACAGAGACACACTACACACTACACACACAGACACAGACACACTACACAGAGAGAGAGACACACTACACACATAGACAGACACACTATACACTACACACACAGACACACTACACACTACACACACAGACACAGACATACTACACACATAGACAGACACACTACACACAGACACACTACACTCACAGAGACACACTACACACACATTACACACGTAGACAGACACACTACACACACAGACACAGACACACTACACACATAGACAGACAGACTACACACAGACACACTACACTCACAGAGACACACTACACAAGCACACACTACACACATAGACAGACACACTACACACTACACACACAGACACACTACACACTACACACACAGACACAGACACACTACACACACACAGACACTACACCCAGACACACTACACACACAGAGACACAGACACACACAAACAGACACACACACTCCACACACAGAGACACACTACACACTACACACACAGACACAGACATACTACACACATAGACAGACATACTACACACAGACACACAACACTCACAGAGACACACTACACACACATTACACACGTAGACAGACACACTACACACACAGACACAGACACACTATACACATAGACAGACAGACTACACACAGACACACTACACTCACAGAGACACACTACACAAGCACACACTACACACGTAGACAGACACTCTACACACTACACACACAGACACACTACACACTACACAGAGAGAGAGACACACTACACACTACACACACAGACACAGACACACTATAAACACAGAGAGACATACTACACACACAGACATAGACACACTACACACATAGGCACACACACTACACACAGACACTGTACACACACAGAGACACACTACACACTACACACGACACACACAGACACAGACACACTACACACATAGACAGACACACTACACACTACACACACAGAGACACACTACACACACAGACACACACACTACACACATAGACAGACACACTACACAAACAGACACAGACACAGACACACTACACACATAGACAGACACACTACACACTACACACACACAGCCACACACACTACTCACAGACAGACACACTACACACACAGACACACTACACACCACACACACACACACACGCACACACTACACACACAGACACACTACACACTACACACACTACACACAAAGACACACTACACACACACACAAACAGACACAAACAGACACACACACTACACACAGACACACTACACACACAGAGACACAGACACACACACACACAGACACACACACACTACACACACAGAGACACACTACACTCTACACACACAGACACAGACACACTACACACACAGAGACACACTACACACTACACACACAGACACACACACACACACACACACTACAGACACAGACACACTACACACTACACACACTACACACAAAGACACACTACACACACACACAAACAGACACAAACAGACACACACACTACACACAGACACACTACACACACAGAGACACAGACACACACACACACACACAGACACAGACACACTACACACACAGAGACACACTACACACTACACACACAGACACAGACACACTACACACATAGGCACACAAACTACACACACAGAGACACACTACACACACAATACACACTACACACACAGAAACACACTACACACTACACACACAGACAAAGACACACTACACACATAGACAGACACACTACACACTACACACACAGACACACACACTACACACATAGACAGACACACTACACACACAGACAAAGACACACTATACACTACACACAGACACACTACACACACACACAGACACAGACACACTATAAACACAGAGAGACACACTACACACACAGACATAGACACACTACACACATAGGCACACACACTACACACAGACACAGTACACACACAGAGACACACTACACACTACACACACAGACACAGACACACTATAAACACAGAGAGACACACTACACACACAGACATAGACACACTACACACATATGCACACACACTACACACAGACACAGTACACACACAGAGACACACTACACACTACACACGACACACACAGACACAGACACACTACACACATAGACAGACACACTACACACTACACACACAGAGACACACTACACACACAGACACACACACTACACACATAGACAGACACACTACACACACAGACACAGACACAGACACACTACACACATAGACAGACACACTACACACTACACACACACAGACACACACACTACACACAGACAGACACACTACACACACAGACACATTACACACCACACACACACACACACACACACACACACAGACACACTACAAACTACACACACACACACAGACACAGACACACGCACACTACACACACACACACAGACACAGACACACACACACTACACACAGAGAGAGACACACTACACACTACACACACAGACACAGACACACTATAAACACAGAGAGACACACTACACACACAGACATAGACACACTACACACATAGGCACACACACTACACACAGACACAGTACACACACAGAGACACACTACACACTACACACTACACACACAGACACAGACACACTACACACATAGACAGACACACTACACACTACACACACAGAGACACACTACACACACAGACACACACACTACACACATAGACAGACACACTACACACACACAGACACAGACACAGACACACTACACACATAGACAGACACACTACACACTACACACACAGACACACACACTACACACAGACAGACACACTACACACACAGACACACTACACACCACACACACACACACACAGACACACTACACACTACACACACAGACACACACACTACACACAGACAGACACACTACACACACAGACACACTACACACTACACACACAGACACAGACACACTATAAACACAGAGAGACACACTACACACACAGACATAGACACACTACACACATAGGCACACACACTACACACAGACACAGTACACACACAGAGACACACTACACACTACAGACGACACACACAGACACAGACTCACTACACACATAGACAGACACACTACACACTACACACACAGAGACACACTACACACACAGACACACACACTACACACATAGACAGACACTCTACACACACAGACACAGACACAGACACACTACACACATAGACAGACACACTACACACTACACACACAGACACACAACACACCACACACACACACACACACACACAGACACTCTACACACTACACACACAGACACACTACACACTACACACATAGACAGACACACTACACACAGACACACTACACACACACAGACACACACACTACACAGACACAGACACACACACACACACTACACACAGACACACTACACACACAGAGACACAGACACACACAAACAGACACACACACTCCACACACAGAGACACACTACACACTACACACACAGACACAGACACACTACACAGAGAGAGAGACACACTACACACATAGACAGACACACTACACACTACACACACAGACACACTACACACTACACACACAGACACAGACATACTACACACATAGACAGACACACTACACACAGACACACTACACTCACAGAGACAGACTACACACACATTACACACGTAGACAGACACACTACACACACAGACACAGACACACTACACACATAGACAGACAGACTACACACAGACACACTACACTCACAGAGACACACTACACAAGCACACACTACACACGTAGACAGACACACTACACACTACACACACAGACACACTACACACTACACACACAGACACAGACACACTACACACACACACACTACACACAGACACACTACACACACAGAGACACAGACACACACAAACAGACACACACACTCCACACACAGAGACACACTACACACTACACACACAGACACAGACATACTACACACATAGTCAGACATACTACACACAGACACACTACACTCACAGAGACACACTACACACACATTACAAACGTAGACAGACACACTACACACACAGACACAGACACACTATACACAAAGACAGACAGACTACACACTGACACACTACACTCACAGAGACACACTACACAAGCACACACTACACACGTAGACAGACACTCTACACACTACACACACAGACACACTACACACTACACAGAGAGAGAGACACACTACACACTACACACACAGACACAGACACACTATAAACACAGAGAGACGCACTACACACACAGACATAGACACACTGCACACATAGGCACACACACTACACACAGACACAGTACACACACAGAGACACACTACACACTACACACGACACACACAGACACAGACACACTACACACATAGACAGACACACTACACACTACACACACAGAGACACACTACACACACAGACACACACACTACACACATAGACAGACACACTACACAAACAGACACAGACACAGACACACTACACACATAGACAGACACACTACACACTACACACACACAGCCACACACACTACACACAGACAGACACACTACACACACAGACACACTACACACCACACACACACACACACACGCACACACTACACACACAGACACACTACACACTACACACACTACACACAAAGACACACTACACACACACACAAACAGACACAAACAGACACACACACTACACACAGACACACTACACACACAGAGACACAGACACACACACACACAGACACACACACACTACACACACAGAGACACACTACACTCTACACACACAGACACAGACACACTACACACACAGAGACACACTACACACTACACACACAGACACAGACACACTACACACATAGGCACACACACTACACACACAGAGACACACTACACACACAATACACACTACACACACAGAAACACACTACACACTACACACACAGACAAAGACACACTACACACATAGACAGACACACTACACACTACACACACAGACACACACACTACACACATAGACAGACACACTACACACACAGACAAAGACACACTATACACTACACACAGACACACTACACACACACACACAGACACAGACACACTATAAACACAGAGAGACACACTACACACACAGACATAGACACACTACACACATAGGCACACACACTACACACAGACACAGTACACACACAGAGACACACTACACACTACACACACAGACAAAGACACACTATAAACACAGAGAGACACACTACACACACAGACATAGACACACTACACACATAGGCACACACACTACACACAGACACAGTACACACACAGAGACACACTACACACTACACACGACACACACAGACACAGACACACTACACACATAGACAGACACACTACACACTACACACACAGACACAGACACACTATAAACACAGAGAGACACACTACACACACAGACATAGACACACTACACACATAGGCACACACACTACACACAGACACAGTACACACACAGAGACACACTACACACTACACACGACACACACAGACACAGACACACTACACACATAGACAGACACACTACACACTACACACACAGAGACACACTACACACACACTACACACATAGACAGACACACTACACACACAGACACAGACACAGACACACTACACACATAGACAGACACACTACACACTACACACACAGACACACAACACACCACACACACACACACACAGACACTCTACACACTACACACACAGACACACTACACACTACACACATAGACCGACACACTACACACAGACACACTACACACACACAGACACACACACTACACAGACACAGACACACACACACACACACTACACACAGACACACTACACACACAGAGACACAGACACACACAAACAGACACACACACTCCACACACAGAGACACACTACACACTACACACACAGACACAGACACACTACACAGAGAGAGAGACACACTACACACATAGACAGACACACTACACACTACACACACAGACACACTACACACTACACACACAGACACAGACATACTACACACATAGACAGACACACTACACACAGACACACTACACTCACAGAGACACACTACACACACATTACACACGTAGACAGACACACTACACACACAGACACAGACACACTACACACATAGACAGACAGACTACACACAGACACACTACACTCACAGAGACACACTACACAAGCACACACTACACACGTAGACAGACACACTACACACTACACACACAGACACACTACACACTACACACACAGACACAGACACACTACACACACACACACTACACACAGACACACTACACACACAGAGACACAGACACACACAAACAGACACACACACTCCACACTCAGAGACACACTACACACTACACACACAGACACAGACATACTACACACATAGACAGACATACTATACACAGACACACTACACTCACAGAGACACACTACACACACATTACACACGTAGACAGACACACTACACACACAGACACAGACACACTATACACATAGACAGACAGACTACACACAGACACACTACACTCACAGAGACACACTACACAAGCACACACTACACACGTAGACAGACACTCTACACACTACACACACAGACACACTACACACTACACAGAGAGAGAGACACACTACACACTACACACACAGACACAGACACACTATAAACACAGAGAGACATACTACACACACAGACATAGACACACTACACACATAGGCACACACACTACACACAGACACTGTACACACACAGAGACACACTACACACTACACACGACACACACAGACACAGACACACTACACACATAGACAGACACACTACACACTACACACACAGAGACACACTACACACACAGACACACACACTACACACATAGACAGACACACTACACAAACAGACACAGACACAGACACACTACACACATAGACAGACACACTACACACTACACACACACAGCCACACACACTACTCACAGACAGACACACTACACACACAGACACACTACACACCACACACACACACACACGCACACACTACACACACAGACACACTACACACTACACACACTACACACAAAGACACACTACACACACACACAAACAGACACAAACAGACACACACACTACACACAGACACACTACACACACAGAGACACAGACACACACACACACAGACACACACACACTACACACACAGAGACACACTACACTCTACACACACAGACACAGACACACTACACACACAGAGACACACTACACACTACACACACAGACACAGACACACTACACACATAGGCACACACACTACACACACAGAGACACACTACACACACAATACACACTACACACACAGAAACACACTACACACTACACACACAGACAAAGACACACTACACACATAGACAGACACACTACACACTACACACACAGACACACACACTACACACATAGACAGACACACTACACACACAAACAAAGACACACTATACACTACACACAGACACACTACACACACACACAGACACAGACACACTATAAACACAGAGAGACACACTACACACACAGACATAGACACACTACACACATAGGCACACACACTACACACAGACACAGTACACACACAGAGACACACTACACACTACACACGACACACACAGACACAGACACACTACACACATAGACAGACACACTACACACTACACACACAGAGACACACTACACACACAGACACACACACTACACACATAGACAGACACACTACACAAACAGACACAGACACAGACACACTACACACTACACACACACAGCCACACACACTACACACAGACAGACACACTACACACACAGACACAGTACACACCACACACACACACACACACGCACACACTACACACACAGACACACTACACACTACACACACTACACACAAAGACACACTACACACACACAAACAGACACAAACAGACACACACACTACACACAGACACACTACATACACAGAGACACAGACACACACATACACACAGACACACACACACTACACACACAGAGACACACTACACTCTACACACACAGACACAGACACACTACACACACAGAGACACACTACACACTACACACACAGACACAGACACACTACACACATAGGCACACACACTACACATACAGAGACACACTACACACACAATACACACTACACACACAGAAACACACTACACACTACACACACAGACAAAGACACACTACACACATAGACAGACACACTACACACTACACACACAGACACACACACTACACACATAGACAGACACACTACACACACAGACAAAGACACACTATACACTACACACAGACACACTACACACACACACACAGACACAGACACACTATAAACACAGAGAGACACACTACACACACAGACATAGACACACTACACACATAGGCACACACACTACACACAGACACAGTACACACACAGAGACACACTATACACTACACACACAGACACAGACACACTATAAACACAGAGAGACACACTACACACACAGACATAGACACACTACACACATAGGCACACACACTACACACAGACACAGTACACACACAGAGACACACTACACACTACACACGACACACACAGACACAGACACACTACACACATAGACAGACACACTACACACTACACACACAGAGACACACTACACACACAGACACACACACTACACACATAGACAGACACTCTACACACACAGACACAGACACAGACACACTACACACATAGACAGACACACTACACACTACACACACACAGACACACACACTACACACAGACAGACACACTACACACACAGACACACTACACACCACACACACACACACACACACAGACACACTACAAACTACACACACACACACAGACACAGACACACACACACTACACACACACACACACACACACAGACACACACACACTACACACAGAGAGAGACACACTACACACTACACACACAGACACAGACACACTATAAACACAGAGAGACACACTACACACACAGACATAGACACACTACACACATAGGCACACACACTACACACAGACACAGTACACACACAGAGACACACTACACACTACACACGACACACACAGACACAGACACACTACACACATAGACAGACACACTACACACTACACACACAGAGACACAGTACACACACAGACACACACACTACACACATAGACAGACACACTACACACACAGACACAGACACAGACACACTACACACATAGACAGACACACTACACACTACACACACAGACACACAACACACCACACACACACACACACAGACACTCTACACACTACACACACAGACACACTACACACTACACACATAGACAGACACACTACACACAGACACACTACACACACACAGACACACACACTACACAGACACAGACACACACACACACACACTACACACAGACACACTACACACACAGAGACACAGACACACACAAACAGACACACACACTCCACACACAGAGACACACTACACACTACACACACAGACACAGACACACTACACAGAGAGAGAGACACACTACACACATAGACAGACACACTACACACTACACACACAGACACACTACACACTACACACACAGACACAGACATACTACACACATAGACAGACACACTACACACAGACACACTACACTCACAGAGACACACTACACACACATTACACACGTAGACAGACACACTACACACACAGACACAGACACACTACACACATAGACAGACAGACTACACACAGACACACTACACTCACAGAGACACACTACACAAGCACACACTACACACATAGACAGACACACTACACACTACACACACAGACACACTACACACTACACACACAGACACAGACACACTACACACACACAGACACTACACCCAGACACACTACACACACAGAGACACAGACACACACAAACAGACACACACACTCCACACACAGAGACACACTACACACTACACACACAGACACAGACATACTACACACATAGACAGACATACTACACACAGACACACAACACTCACAGAGGCACACTACACACACATTACACACGTAGACAGACACACTACACACACAGACACAGACACACTATACACATAGACAGACAGACTACACACAGACACACTACACTCACAGAGACACACTACACAAGCACACACTACACACGTAGACAGACACTCTACACACTACACACACAGACACACTACACACTACACAGAGAGAGAGACACACTACACACTACACACACAGACACAGACACACTATAAACACAGAGAGACATACTACACACACAGACATAGACACACTACACACATAGGCACACACACTACACACAGACACTGTACACACACAGAGACACACTACACACTACACACGACACACACAGACACAGACACACTACACACATAGACAGACACACTACACACTACACACACAGAGACACACTACACACACAGACACACACACTACACACATAGACAGACACACTACACAAACAGACACAGACACAGACACACTACACACATAGACAGACACACTACACACTACACACACACAGCCACACACACTACTCACAGACAGACACACTACACACACAGACACACTACACACCACACACACGCACACACGCACACACTACACACACAGACACACTACACACTACACACACTACACACAAAGACACACTACACACACACACAAACAGACACAAACAGACACACACACTACACACAGACACACTACACACACAGAGACACAGACACACACACACACAGACACACACACACTACACACACAGAGACACACTACACTCTACACACACAGACACAGACACACTACACACACAGAGACACACTACACACTACACACACAGACACAGACACACTACACACATAGGCACACACACTACACACACAGAGACACACTACACACACAATACACACTACACACACAGAAACACACTACACACTACACACACAGACAAAGACACACTACACACATAGACAGACACACTACACACTACACACACAGACACACACACTACACACATAGACAGACACACTACACACACAAACAAAGACACACTATACACTACACACAGACACACTACACACACACACAGACACAGACACACTATAAACACAGAGAGACACACTACACACACAGACATAGACACACTACACACATAGGCACACACACTACACACAGACACAGTACACACACAGAGACACACTACACACTACACACACAGACACAGACACACTATAAACACAGAGAGACACACTACACACAGAGACATAGACACACTACACACATAGGCACACACACTACACACAGACACAGTACACACACAGAGACACACTACACACTACACACGACACACACAGACACAGACACACTACACACATAGACAGACACACTACACACTATACACACAGAGACACACTACACACACAGACACACACACTACACACATAGACAGACACACTACACACACAGACACAGACACAGACACACTACACACTACACACACACAGACACACACACTACACACAGACAGACACACTACACACACAGACACACTACACACCACACACACACACACACACACAGACACACTAGACACTACACACACAGACACACTACACACTACACACATAGACAGATACACTACACACAGACACACTACACACACAGACACACACACTACACAGACACAGAGACACACACACACACACACACTACACACAGACACACTACACACACAGAGACACAGACACACACAAACAGACACACACACTCCACACACAGAGACACACTACACACTACACACACAGACACACTACAGAGAGAGAGAGACACACTACACACATAGACAGACACACTACACACTACACACACAGACACACTACACACTACACACACAGACACAGACATACTACACACATAGACAGACACACTACACACAGACACACTACACTCACAGAGACACACTACACACACATTACACACGTAGACAGACACACTGCACACACAGACACAGACACACTACACACATAGACAGACAGACTACACACAGAAACACTACACTCACAGAGACACACTACACAAGCACACACTACACACGTACACAGACACACTACACATACACACAGACAGACAGACAGACACACACACACACACACACACTACACACACAGACACACTACACACTACACACACTACACACATAGACACACTACACACACACAAACAGACACAGACAGACACACACACTACACACATACACACTACACACACAGAGACACAGACACACACACACACTGACACACACATGCTACACACACAGAGACACACTACACTCTACACACACAGACACAGACACACTACACACACAGAGACACACTACACACTACACACACAGACACAGACACACAACACACATAGGCACACACACTACACACACAGAGACACACTACACACACAATACACACTACACACACAGAGACACACTACACACTACACACACAGACAAAGACACACTACACACATAGACAGACACACTACACACTACACACAGACACACACACTACACACATAGACAGACACACTACACACACAGACACAGACAAAGACACACTACACACATAGACAGACACACTACACACAGACACACTACACACACAGACACTCACACTACATAGACAAAGACAGACACACACACTACACACAGACACACTACACACACACACACAGACACAGACACACACACACTACACACAGAGAGAGACACACTACACACTACACACACAGACACAGGCACACTATAAACACAGAGAGACACACTACACACACAGACATAGACACACTACACACATAGGCACACACACTACACACAGACACAGTACACACACAGAGACACACTACACACTACACACGACACACACAGACACAGACACACTACACACATAGACAGACACACTACACACTACACACACAGAGACACACTACACACACAGACACACACACTACACACATAGACAGACACACTACACACACAGACACAGACACAAACACACTACACACATAGACAGACACACTACACACTACACACACAGACACACACACTACACACAGACAGACACACTACACACACAGACACACTACACACACAGAGACACACTACACACTACACACACAGACAAAGACACACTACACACATAGACAGACACACTACACACTACACACACAGACACACACACTACACACATAGACAGACACACTACACACACAGACACAGACAAAGACACACTACACACATAGACAGACTAACTACACACAGCCACACTACACACACAGACACTCACACTACATAGACACAGACAGACACACACACTACACACAGACACACTACACACACACACTCAGACACAGACACACACACTACACACAGAGAGAGACACACTACACACTACACACACAGACACAGACACACTATAAACACAGAGAGACACACTACACACACAGACATAGACACACTACACACATAGGCACACACACTACACACAGACACAGTACACACACAGAGACACACTACACACTACACACGACACACACAGACACAGACACACTACACACATAGACAGACACACTACACACTACACAAACAGAGACACACTACACACACAGACACACACACTACACACATAGACAGACACACTACACACACAGACACAGACACAGACACACTACACACATAGGCACACACACTACACACACAGAGACACACTACACACACAATACACACTACACACACAGAAACACACTACACACTACACACACAGACAAAGACACACTACACACATAGACAGACACACTACACACTACACACACAGACACACACACTACACACATAGACAGACACACTACACACACAAACAAAGACACACTATACACTACACACAGACACACTACACACACACACAGACACAGACACACTATAAACACAGAGAGACACACTACACACACAGACATAGACACACTACACACATAGGCACACACACTACACACAGACACAGTACACACACAGAGACACACTACACACTACACACGACACACACAGACACAGACACACTACACACATAGACAGACACACTACACACAGACACACTACACTCACAGAGACACACTACACACACATTACACACGTAGACAGACACACTACACACACAGACACAGACACACTACACACATAGACAGACAGACTACACACAGACACACTACACTCACAGAGACACACTACACAAGCACACACTACACACATAGACAGACACACTACACACTACACACACAGACACACTACACACTACACACACAGACACAGACACACTACACACACACAGACACTACACCCAGACACACTACACACACAGAGACACAGACACACACAAACAGACACACACACTCCACACACAGAGACACACTACACACTACACACACAGACACAGACATACTACACACATAGACAGACATACTACACACAGACACACAACACTCACAGAGGCACACTACACACACATTACACACGTAGACAGACACACTACACACACAGACACAGACACACTATACACATAGACAGACAGACTACACACAGACACACTACACTCACAGAGACACACTACACAAGCACACACTACACACGTAGACAGACACTCTACACACTACACACACAGACACACTACACACTACACAGAGAGAGAGACACACTACACACTACACACACAGACACAGACACACTATAAACACAGAGAGACATACTACACACACAGACATAGACACACTACACACATAGGCACACACACTACACACAGACACTGTACACACACAGAGACACACTACACACTACACACGACACACACAGACACAGACACACTACACACATAGACAGACACACTACACACTACACACACAGAGACACACTACACACACAGACACACACACTACACACATAGACAGACACACTACACAAACAGACACAGACACAGACACACTACACACATAGACAGACACACTACACACTACACACACACAGCCACACACACTACTCACAGACAGACACACTACACACACAGACACACTACACACCACACACACGCACACACGCACACACTACACACACAGACACACTACACACTACACACACTACACACAAAGACACACTACACACACACACAAACAGACACAAACAGACACACACACTACACACAGACACACTACACACACAGAGACACAGACACACACACACACAGACACACACACACTACACACACAGAGACACACTACACTCTACACACACAGACACAGACACACTACACACACAGAGACACACTACACACTACACACACAGACACAGACACACTACACACATAGGCACACACACTACACACACAGAGACACACTACACACACAATACACACTACACACACAGAAACACACTACACACTACACACACAGACAAAGACACACTACACACATAGACAGACACACTACACACTACACACACAGACACACACACTACACACATAGACAGACACACTACACACACAAACAAAGACACACTATACACTACACACAGACACACTACACACACACACAGACACAGACACACTATAAACACAGAGAGACACACTACACACACAGACATAGACACACTACACACATAGGCACACACACTACACACAGACACAGTACACACACAGAGACACACTACACACTACACACACAGACACAGACACACTATAAACACAGAGAGACACACTACACACAGAGACATAGACACACTACACACATAGGCACACACACTACACACAGACACAGTACACACACAGAGACACACTACACACTACACACGACACACACAGACACAGACACACTACACACATAGACAGACACACTACACACTATACACACAGAGACACACTACACACACAGACACACACACTACACACATAGACAGACACACTACACACACAGACACAGACACAGACACACTACACACTACACACACACAGACACACACACTACACACAGACAGACACACTACACACACAGACACACTACACACCACACACACACACACACACACAGACACACTAGACACTACACACACAGACACACTACACACTACACACATAGACAGATACACTACACACAGACACACTACACACACAGACACACACACTACACAGACACAGAGACACACACACACACACACACTACACACAGACACACTACACACACAGAGACACAGACACACACAAACAGACACACACACTCCACACACAGAGACACACTACACACTACACACACAGACACACTACAGAGAGAGAGAGACACACTACACACATAGACAGACACACTACACACTACACACACAGACACACTACACACTACACACACAGACACAGACATACTACACACATAGACAGACACACTACACACAGACACACTACACTCACAGAGACACACTACACACACATTACACACGTAGACAGACACACTGCACACACAGACACAGACACACTACACACATAGACAGACAGACTACACACAGAAACACTACACTCACAGAGACACACTACACAAGCACACACTACACACGTACACAGACACACTACACATACACACAGACAGACAGACAGACACACACACACACACACACACTACACACACAGACACACTACACACTACACACACTACACACATAGACACACTACACACACACAAACAGACACAGACAGACACACACACTACACACATACACACTACACACACAGAGACACAGACACACACACACACTGACACACACATGCTACACACACAGAGACACACTACACTCTACACACACAGACACAGACACACTACACACACAGAGACACACTACACACTACACACACAGACACAGACACACAACACACATAGGCACACACACTACACACACAGAGACACACTACACACACAATACACACTACACACACAGAGACACACTACACACTACACACACAGACAAAGACACACTACACACATAGACAGACACACTACACACTACACACAGACACACACACTACACACATAGACAGACACACTACACACACAGACACAGACAAAGACACACTACACACATAGACAGACACACTACACACAGACACACTACACACACAGACACTCACACTACATAGACAAAGACAGACACACACACTACACACAGACACACTACACACACACACACAGACACAGACACACACACACTACACACAGAGAGAGACACACTACACACTACACACACAGACACAGGCACACTATAAACACAGAGAGACACACTACACACACAGACATAGACACACTACACACATAGGCACACACACTACACACAGACACAGTACACACACAGAGACACACTACACACTACACACGACACACACAGACACAGACACACTACACACATAGACAGACACACTACACACTACACACACAGAGACACACTACACACACAGACACACACACTACACACATAGACAGACACACTACACACACAGACACAGACACAAACACACTACACACATAGACAGACACACTACACACTACACACACAGACACACACACTACACACAGACAGACACACTACACACACAGACACACTACACACACAGAGACACACTACACACTACACACACAGACAAAGACACACTACACACATAGACAGACACACTACACACTACACACACAGACACACACACTACACACATAGACAGACACACTACACACACAGACACAGACAAAGACACACTACACACATAGACAGACTAACTACACACAGCCACACTACACACACAGACACTCACACTACATAGACACAGACAGACACACACACTACACACAGACACACTACACACACACACTCAGACACAGACACACACACTACACACAGAGAGAGACACACTACACACTACACACACAGACACAGACACACTATAAACACAGAGAGACACACTACACACACAGACATAGACACACTACACACATAGGCACACACACTACACACAGACACAGTACACACACAGAGACACACTACACACTACACACGACACACACAGACACAGACACACTACACACATAGACAGACACACTACACACTACACAAACAGAGACACACTACACACACAGACACACACACTACACACATAGACAGACACACTACACACACAGACACAGACACAGACACACTACACACATAGGCACACACACTACACACACAGAGACACACTACACACACAATACACACTACACACACAGAAACACACTACACACTACACACACAGACAAAGACACACTACACACATAGACAGACACACTACACACTACACACACAGACACACACACTACACACATAGACAGACACACTACACACACAAACAAAGACACACTATACACTACACACAGACACACTACACACACACACAGACACAGACACACTATAAACACAGAGAGACACACTACACACACAGACATAGACACACTACACACATAGGCACACACACTACACACAGACACAGTACACACACAGAGACACACTACACACTACACACACAGACACAGACACACTATAAACACAGAGAGACACACTACACACAGAGACATAGACACACTACACACATAGGCACACACACTACACACAGACACAGTACACACACAGAGACACACTACACACTACACACGACACACACAGACACAGACACACTACACACATAGACAGACACACTACACACTATACACACAGAGACACACTACACACACAGACACACACACTACACACATAGACAGACACACTACACACACAGACACAGACACAGACACACTACACACTACACACACACAGACACACACACTACACACAGACAGACACACTACACACACAGACACACTACACACCACACACACACACACACACACAGACACACTAGACACTACACACACAGACACACTACACACTACACACATAGACAGATACACCACACACAGACACACTACACACACAGACACACACGCTACACAGACACAGAGACACACACACACACACACACTACACACAGACACACTACACACACAGAGACACAGACACACACAAACAGACACACACACTCCACACACAGAGACACACTACACACTACACACACAGACACACTACAGAGAGAGAGAGAGACACACTACACACATAGACAGACACACTACACACTACACACACAGACACACTACACACTACACACACAGACACAGACATACTACACACATAGACAGACACACTACACACAGACACACTACACTCACAGAGACACACTACACACACATTACACACGTAGACAGACACACTGCACACACAGACACAGACACACTACACACATAGACAGACAGACTACACACAGAAACACTACACTCACAGAGACACACTACACAAGCACACACTACACACATAGACAGACACACTACACAAACAGACACAGACACAGACACACTACACACTACACACACACAGCCACACACACTACACACAGACAGACACACTACACACACAGACACAGTACACACCACACACACACACACACACGCACACACTACACACACAGACACACTACACACTACACACACTACACACAAAGACACACTACACACACACAAACAGACACAAACATACACACACACTACACACAGACACACTACATACACAGAGACACAGACACACACATACACACAGACACACACACACTACACACACAGAGACACACTACACTCTACACACACAGACACAGACACACTACACACACAGAGACACACTACACACTACACACACAGACACAGACACACTACACACATAGGCACACACACTACACATACAGAGACACACTACACACACAATACACACTACACACACAGAAACACACTACACACTACACACACAGACAAAGACACACTACACACATAGACAGACACACTACACACTACACACACAGACACACACACTACACACATAGACAGACACACTACACACACAGACAAAGACACACTATACACTACACACAGACACACTACACACACACACACAGACACAGACACACTATAAACACAGAGAGACACACTACACACACAGACATAGACACACTACACACATAGGCACACACACTACACACAGACACAGTACACACACAGAGACACACTATACACTACACACACAGACACAGACACACTATAAACACAGAGAGACACACTACACACACAGACATAGACACACTACACACATAGGCACACACACTACACACAGACACAGTACACACACAGAGACACACTACACACTACACACGACACACACAGACACAGACACACTACACACATAGACAGACACACTACACACTACACACACAGAGACACACTACACACACAGACACACACACTACACACATAGACAGACACACTACACACACAGACACAGACACAGACACACTACACACATAGACAGACACACTACACACTACACACACACAGACACACACACTACACACAGACAGACACACTACACACACAGACACACTACACACCACACACACACACACACACACACAGACACACTACAAACTACACACACACACACAGACACAGACACACACACACTACACACACACACACACACACACACAGACACACACACACTACACACAGAGAGAGACACACTACACACTACACACACAGACACAGACACACTATAAACACAGAGAGACACACTACACACACAGACATAGACACACTACACACATAGGCACACACACTACACACAGACACAGTACACACACAGAGACACACTACACACTACACACGACACACACAGACACAGACACACTACACACATAGACAGACACACTACACACTACACACACAGAGACACACTACACACACAGACACACACACTACACACATAGACAGACACACTACACACACAGACACAGACACAGACACACTACACACATAGACAGACACACTACACACTACACACACAGACACACAACACACCACACACACACACACACAGACACTCTACACACTACACACACAGACACACTACACACTACACACATAGACAGACACACTACACACAGACACACTACACACACACAGACACACACACTACACAGACACAGACACACACACACACACACTACACACAGACACACTACACACACAGAGACACAGACACACACAAACAGACACACACACTCCACACACAGAGACACACTACACACTACACACACAGACACAGACACACTACACAGAGAGAGAGACACACTACACACATAGACAGACACACTACACACTACACACACAGACACACTACACACTACACACACAGACACAGACATACTACACACATAGACAGACACACTACACACAGACACACTACACTCACAGAGACACACTACACACACATTACACACGTAGACAGACACACTACACACACAGACACAGACACACTACACACATAGACAGACAGACTACACACAGACACACTACACTCACAGAGACACACTACACAAGCACACACTACACACATAGACAGACACACTACACACTACACACACAGACACACTACACACTACACACACAGACACAGACACACTACACACACACAGACACTACACCCAGACACACTACACACACAGAGACACAGACACACACAAACAGACACACACACTCCACACACAGAGACACACTACACACTACACACACAGACACAGACATACTACACACATAGACAGACATACTACACACAGACACACAACACTCACAGAGACACACTACACACACATTACACACGTAGACAGACACACTACACACACAGACACAGACACACTATACACATAGACAGACAGACTACACACAGACACACTACACTCACAGAGACACACTACACAAGCACACACTACACACGTAGACAGACACTCTACACACTACACACACAGACACACTACACACTACACAGAGAGAGAGAGACACACTACACACTACACACACAGACACAGACACACTATAAACACAGAGAGACATACTACACACACAGACATAGACACACTACACACATAGGCACACACACTACACACAGACACTGTACACACACAGAGACACACTACACACTACACACGACACACACAGACACAGACACACTACACACATAGACAGACACACTACACACTACACACACAGAGACACAATACACACACAGACACACACTACACACATAGACAGACACACTACACAAACAGACACAGACACAGACACACTACACACATAGACAGACACACTACACACTACACACACACAGCCACACACACTACTCACAGACAGACACACTACACACACAGACACACTACACACCACACACACACACACACGCACACACTACACACACAGACACACTACACACTACACACACTACACACAAAGACACACTACACACACACACACACAGACACAAACAGACACACACACTACACACAGACACACTACACACACAGAGACACAGACACACACACACACAGACACACACACACTACACACACAGAGACACACTACACTCTACACACACAGACACAGACACACTACACACACAGAGACACACTACACACTACACACACAGACACAGACACACTACACACATAGGCACACACACTACACACACAGAGACACACTACACACACAATACACACTACACACACAGAAACACACTACACACTACACACACAGACAAAGACACACTACACACATAGACAGACACACTACACACTACACACACAGACACACACACTACACACATAGACAGACACACTACACACACAAACAAAGACACACTATACACTACACACAGACACACTACACACACACACAGACACAGACACACTATAAACACAGAGAGACACACTACACACACAGACATAGACACACTACACACATAGGCACACACACTACACACAGACACAGTACACACACAGAGACACACTACACACTACACACACAGACACAGACACACTATAAACACAGAGAGACACACTACACACAGAGACATAGACACACTACACACATAGGCACACACACTACACACAGACACAGTACACACACAGAGACACACTACACACTACACACGACACACACAGACACAGACACACTACACACATAGACAGACACACTACACACTATACACACAGAGACACACTACACACACAGACACACACACTACACACATAGACAGACACACTACACACACAGACACAGACACAGACACACTACACACTACACACACACAGACACACACACTACACACAGACAGACACACTACACACACAGACACACTACACACCACACACACACACACACACACAGACACACTAGACACTACACACACAGACACACTACACACTACACACACTACACACATAGACACACTACACACACACAAACAGACACAGACAGACACACACACTACACACATACACACTACACACACAGAGACACAGACACACACACACACTGACACACACATGCTACACACACAGAGACACACTACACTCTACACACACAGACACAGACACACTACACACACAGAGACACACTACACACTACACACACAGACACAGACACACAACACACATAGGCACACACACTACACACACAGAGACACACTACACACACAATACACACTACACACACAGAGACACACTACACACTACACACACAGACAAAGACACACTACACACATAGACAGACACACTACACACTACACACAGACACACACACTACACACATAGACAGACACACTACACACACAGACACAGACAAAGACACACTACACACATAGACAGACACACTACACACAGACACACTACACACACAGACACTCACACTACATAGACAAAGACAGACACACACACTACACACAGACACACTACACACACACACACAGACACAGACACACACACACTACACACAGAGAGAGACACACTACACACTACACACACAGACACAGGCACACTATAAACACAGAGAGACACACTACACACACAGACATAGACACACTACACACATAGGCACACACACTACACACAGACACAGTACACACACAGAGACACACTACACACTACACACGACACACACAGACACAGACACACTACACACATAGACAGACACACTACACACTACACACACAGAGACACACTACACACACAGACACACACACTACACACATAGACAGACACACTACACACACAGACACAGACACAAACACACTACACACATAGACAGACACACTACACACTACACACACAGACACACACACTACACACAGACAGACACACTACACACACAGACACACTACACACACACACACACACACACACACAATACACACTACACACACAGAGACACACTACACACTACACACACAGACAAAGACACACTACACACATAGACAGACACACTACACACTACACACACAGACACACACACTACACACATAGACAGACACACTACACACACAGACACAGACAAAGACACACTACACACATAGACAGACTAACTACACACAGCCACACTACACACACAGACACTCACACTACATAGACACAGACAGACACACACACTACACACAGACACACTACACACACACACTCAGACACAGACACACACACTACACACAGAGAGAGACACACTACACACTACACACACAGACACAGACACACTATAAACACAGAGAGACACACTACACACACAGACATAGACACACTACACACATAGGCACACACACTACACACAGACACAGTACACACACAGAGACACACTACACACTGCACACGACACACACAGACACAGACACTGCACACACACTCTCCCGTACAGGTCTCACTGTTATCGTTAGATACAACAGACAACATCAATCAATCAATCATATAAAGCTCTCCCTCTCACACACACACACGCTCCCTTATACACACTTCCTCAGCCTCACGCACGAATATATATTGACACGAGCACCAACACGGATCTGTGAACAGTAACAGTCACAGCTGAGACTCGTTCACAAAAGGATTCGCATATTCGGAGAGACACACTGAGCCAAATGCATCTACCTTTCGTCGCATACACAAATGAACGCAGAATGGATACAAACCTCCAGATATTCAGAGTACAAACACACACACCACAGAACCAGAGTCAGTCTCTCTCACACACATATATAACCCAAGACAGTCTCTCTCCATCAAGCGTGCACACACACACACACACAGACAGTCACACACACACACACGCACACACACTACACACTACACACACTACACACATAGACATACTACACACACACACACACAGACACAGACAGACACACACACTACACACAGACACACTACACACAAAGAGACACAGACACGCACACACACAGACACAGACACACACTACACACATAGACAGACAGACTAAACACAGACACACTACACACTACACACACAGAGACACACTACACACACAGACACACACACTACACACACAGACACACTACACACTACACACATAGACAGACACACTACACACCACACACACACACAGACACACTACACACTACACACACAGACACACTACACACTACACACATAGACAGACACACTACACACAGACACACTACACACACAGAGACACACTACACACACAGACTCACACACTACACACATAGACAGACACACTACACACACATACACACTACACACACATAGACAGACACACTACACACAGACACGCTACACACTACACACACAGACACAGACACACTACACACATAGACAGACACACTACACACTACACACACAGAGACACACTACACACACAGACACACACACTACACACATAGACAGACACACTACACACACAGACACAGACACACTACACACATAGACAGACAAACTACACACACAGACACACACCCTGCACACATAGACAGACACACTACACACACAGACACAGACACACTACACACATAGACAGAGAAACTACACACACACACACACACACACACACACACTGCACACACACTCTCCCGTACAGGTCTCACTGTTATCGTTAGATACAATGGACATCAATCAATCAATCATATAAAGCTCTCCCTCTCACACACACACACGCTCCCTTTACACACGCTTCCTCAGCCTCACGCACGAATATATATTGACACGAGCACCAACACAGATCTGCGAACAGTAACAGACACACCTGGGACTCGTTCTTGTTTAAGCACACAAAAGGATACGCATATTCGGAGAGGCACACTGAGCCAAATGCATCCACCTTTCGTCGCACACACAAATGCATGCAGAATGGATACAAACCTCCAGATATTCAGAGTACACACACACACACCACAGAACCAGAGTCAGTCTCTCTCACTCACATATATAACACAAGACAGTCTATCTCCATCAAGCGAGCAAACACACACACACACACACACACACACACACACACACACACACACACACACACACACACACACACACACACAGACACAGACACAGACACACACACACACACACACACACACACACACACACACTACACACACAGACACACTAAGACTACAAACACTACACACATAGACACACACAAACAGACAGACACACACACACACTACACACACAGACACACTACACACTACACACACTACACACATAGACACACTACACACACACACAGACACAGACAGACACACACACTACACACAGACACACTACACACACAGAGACACAGACACACACACACAGACACACTACACACACAGAG
This sequence comes from Hemitrygon akajei, assembly GCF_048418815.1. Taxonomy (NCBI): domain Eukaryota; kingdom Metazoa; phylum Chordata; class Chondrichthyes; order Myliobatiformes; family Dasyatidae; genus Hemitrygon; species Hemitrygon akajei. The sequence goes on along the minus strand of NC_133133.1, from coordinate 110,584,938 downwards.
ACACACTGCACACTACACACCACACACACACACAGACACACTACACACTACACACACAGACACACTACACACTACACACATAGACAGACACACTACACACAGACACACTACACACACAGTGACACACTACACACTACACACACACACTACACACGTAGACAGACACACTACACACATAGACAGACACACTACACACACTGAGACACACTACACACTACACACACAGACTACACACGTAGACAGACACACTACACACCGACACACACTTATACACACACAAACTACACACATAGACAGACACACTACACACACAGAGACACACTACACACTACACACACACACACTACACATGTAGACAGACACACTACACACAGACACACAAACATACACACACACAGTACACACATAGTCAGACACACTACACACTACTCACACAGACACAGACACACTACACACATAGACAGACACACTACACACTGCACACACGGAGACACACTACACACACAGACACACACACTACACACATAGACAGACACACTACACACACAGACACACTACACACCACACACACACACACACACACAGACACACTACACACTACACACACAGACACACTACACACCACACACATAGACAGACACACTACACGCAGACACACTACACACACAGACACACACACTACACAGACACAGACAGACAGACACACACACACACTACACACAGACACACTACACACACACAGAGACACAGACACACACAAACAGACACACACAGAGACACACTACACACTACACAAACAGACACACACACATACACACACACTACACACATAGACAGACACACTACACACATAGACAGACACACTACACAGACAGAGACACACTACACACTACACACACACACTACACACGTAGACAGACACGCTACACACAGACACACACACACATACACACACACACTACACACATAGACAGACACACTACACACATAGACAGACACACTACACACTACACAAACAGACACAGACAGACCACACACATAGACAGACACACTACACACACAGAGACACACCACACACTACACACACACACTACACACGTAGACAGACACACTACACACAGACACACACACATACACGCACACACTACACACATAGTTAGACACACTACATGCACAGACACACTACACCCTACACACACACAGACACACTACACACAGACACAGACAGACTACACACATAGACAGACACACTACACACACATACACGGACACACTACACACATAGGCACACACACTACACACATAGACAGACACACTACACACTACACACACAGACACACTAGACACTACTCACACAGACACAGACACACTACACTCATAGACAGACACACTACACACAGACACACTACACACGTAGACAGACACACTACACACACGCAGACACACTACACACATAGACAGTCACACTACACACTACACACACAGAGACACACTACACACACAGACACTCTCCCGTACAGGTTTCACTGTCATCGTTAGATACAACGGACAACATCAATCAATCAATCATATAAAGCTCTCCCTTTCACACACACACAGACGCTCCCTTATACACACTTCCTTAGCCTCACGCATGAATATATATTGACACGAGCACCAACACGGATCTGCGAACAGTAACAGACACACCATGGACTCGTTCTTGTTTAAGCACACAAAAGGATACGCATATTCGGAGAGACACACTGAGCCAAACGCATCGACCTTTCGTCGCACACACAAATGCACGCAGAATGGATACAAACCTCCAGATATTCAGAGTACACACACACACACACACACACCACAGAACCAGAGTCAGGCTCTCTCACACACATATATAACCCAAGACAGTCTCCATCAAGCGTGCCCACACACACACACACAAACACACTACACACAGACACACACACTACAAACATAGATACTCTACACACACACACACACTACACCCAGACAGACACACTACACACACAGACACACTACACACTAAACTCATAGACATACAACACACACACACACACTCACACACACAGAGACACAGACAGACACACACACTACACACACACACACTACACACACAGAGACACATGACACACTACACACACAGACACAGACACACTACACACACAGAGAGACAGACTACACACTACACACACAGACACAGACTCACACACAAAGGCACACACACTACACACATAGACATACACACTACACACTACACACAGACACACTACAGACTACACACACAGACACAGACACACTACACACATAGACAGACACACTACACACAGACACACTACACACTACACACACAGACACACACACTACACACATAGACAGACACACTACACACACAGACACACTACACACCACACACACACACACACACACACAGACACACTACACACTACACACACAGACACACTACACACCACACACATAGACAGACACACTACACACAGACACACTACACACACAGACACACACACTACACAGACACAGACAGACAGACACACACACACACACACACTACACACAGACACACTACACACACACACAGACACAGACACACACAATACACACACAGAGACACACTACACACACAGACACACACACATACACACACACTACACACATAGACAGACACACTACACACATAGACAGACACACTACACAGACAGAGACACACTACACACTCCACACACACACTACACACGTAGACAGACACGCTACACACAGACACACACACACATACACACACACACTACACACATAGACAGACACACTACACACTACACAAACAGACACAGACAGACCACACACATAGACAGACACACTACACACACAGAGACACACCACACACTACACACACACTACACACGTAGACAGACACACTACACACAGACACACACACATACACGCACACACTACACACATAGTTAGACACACTACATGCACAGACACACTACACCCTACACACACACAGACACACTACACACAGACACAGTCAGACTACACACATAGACAGACACACTACACACTACACACACATACACGGACACACTACACACATAGGCACACACACTACACACATAGACAGACACACTACACACTACACACAGACACACTACACACGGAGACAGACACACTACACACACACAGACACACCACACACTACACACACACTACACACGTAGACAGACACACTACACACAGACACACACACATACACGCACACACTACACACATAGTTAGACACACTACATGCACAGACACACTACACCCTACACACACACAGACACACTACACACAGACACAGACAGACTACACACATAGACAGACACACTACACACTACACACACATACACGGACACACTACACACATAGGCACACACACTACACACATAGACAGACACACTACACACTACACACAGACACACTACACACGGAGACAGACACACTACACACACACAGACACACTACACACATAGACAGACACACTACACACTACACACACAGAGACACACTACACACACAGACACTCTCCCGTACAGGTTTCACTGTCATCGTTAGATACAACGGACAACATCAATCAATCAATCATATAAAGCGCTCCCTCTCACACACACACAGACGCTCCCTTATACACACTTCCTCAGCCTCACGCACGAATACATATTGACACGAGCACCAACACCGATCTGCGAACAGTAACAGACACACCTGAGACTCGTTCTTGTTTAAGCACACAAAAGGATTTGCATATTCGGAGAGACACACTGAGCCAAACGCATCCACCTTACGTCACACACACAAATGCACGCAGAATGGATACAAACCTCCAGATATTCAGAGTATACACACACACACACACACACACACACACACACTCACACACACACACCACAGAACCAGAGTCAGGCTCTCTCACACACATATATAACCCAAGACAGTCTCCATCAAGCGTGCACACACACACACACACACTACACAAAGACAGACACACTACACACACAGACAATCTACACACTAAACACATAGACACACTACACACACACACACAGACACAGACAGACACAGACACTACACACAGACACACTACACACACACAGAGACACAGACACACACACACACAGACACACACGCACTACACACACAGAGACACACTACACACTACACACAGACACAGACACACTACACACATAGGCATACACTACACACATAGACATACACACTACACACTACACACACAGACACAATACACACTACACACACAGACACAGACACACTACACACATAGACAGACACACTACACACACAGAGACACACTACACACACACTACACACTACACACACAGACACACTACACACTACACACACAGACACAGACCCACTACACACATAGACAGACACACTACACACTGCACACACAGACACACTACGCACCACACACACACAGACACACTACACACTACACACACAGAAACACTACACACTACACACATAGACAGACACACTACACACAGACACACTACAGACACAGAGACACACTACACACTACACACACAGACTAAACACGTAGACAGACACACTACACACATAGACAGACACACTACACACACACAGACACACTACACACTAAACACACAGACTACACACGTAGACAGGCACATTACACACCACACACACTTATACACACACACACTACACACATAGACAGACACACTACACACACAGAGACACACTACACACTACACACACACTACACACGTAGACAGACACACTACACACAGACACACACACATACACACACACACTACACACATAGTCAGACACACTACATGCAGAAACACTACACCCTACACACACAGACACAATACACACATAGACAGACACACTACACACATAGACAGACACACTACACACTACACACACAGACACAGACACACTACACACATAGATAGACACACTACACACAGACACACTACACATACAGACACAGACACACTACACACATAGACAGACACACTACCGACTATACACACGGAGACACACTACACACACAGACACAGACACACTACACACATAGGCACACACTCTACACACATAGACAGACACACTACACACACAGACACACTACACACTACTCACACAGACACAGACACACTACACACATAGACAGACACACTACACACAGACACACTACACGCAGACACACTACACACATAGACAGACACACTACACACTACACACACAGAGACACACTATACACACAGACACTCTCCCGTACAGGTTTCACTGTCATCGTTAGATACAACAGACAACATCAATCAATCAATCATATAAAGCTCTCCCTCTCACACACACCCAGACGCTCCCTTATACACACTTCCTTAGCCTCACGCATGAATATATATTGACACGAGCACCAACACGGATCTGCGAACAGCAACAGACACACCTGGGACTCGTTCTTGTTTAAGCACACAAAAGGATACGCATATTCGGAGAGACATACTGAGCCAAACGCATCCACCTTTCGTCGCACACAAAAATGCACGCAGAATGGATACAAACCTCCAGATATTCAGAGTACACACACACACACACACACACACACACACACACACACCACACACTACACACAGACAGACACACTACACACACAGATACACTACACACACAGACACACTACACACTAAACACATAGACACACTACACACACACACACACACACACACACAGACACAGACAGACACACACAGTACACACAGACACACTACACACACACAGAGACACAGACACACACACACTACACACACAGAGACACACGACACACTACACACATAGACACAGACACACTACACCCACAGAGAGACACACTACACACACAGACACAGACACACTACACACATAGGCACACACACTACACACATAGACATACACACTACACACTACACACAGACACACTACACACTACACACACAGACACAGACACACTACACACATAGACAGACACACTACACACAGACACACTACACACTACACACACAGACACACACACTACACACATAGACAGACACACTACACACACAGACACACTACACACCACAGACACACACACACAGACACACTACACACTACACACACAGACACAATACACACTACACACATAGACAGACACACTACACACAGACACACTACACACACACACAGACACACACACTACACAGACACAGACAGACAGACACATACAATACACACACAGAGACACACTACACACTACACACACACACTACACACTACACACACAGACACAGACATACTACACACATAGACAGACACACTACACACCGACACACTACACACTACACACACAGACACAGACACACTACACACATAGACAGACACACTACACACAGACACACTACACTCACAGAGACACACTACACACACACACTACACACGTAGACAGACACACTACACACTACACACACAGACACACTACACACTACACACACAAACACTACACACTACACACATAGACAGACACACTACACACAGACACACTACACACACAGAGACACACTACACACACAGACTCACACACTACACACATAGACAGACACACTACACACAGGGACACTCTACACACTACACACACAGACTACACACGTAGACAGGCACACTACACACAGACACACTACACACACTGAGACAGAGACACACACACAGACACACACACTACACACATAGACAGACACTACACGCACAGACACACTACACCCTACTCACACACAGAGACACACTACACACTACACAGATACAGACACACACACTACACACACAGACAGACACACTACACACACAGGCACACTACACACCACACACACACACAGACACACTACACACTACACACATAGACAGACACACTACACACAGACACACTACACACACAGAGACACTCACTACACACATAGACAGACACACTACACACACAGACACACTACACACCACACACACACACACAGACACACTACACACTACACACATAGAAAGACATACTACACACAGACTCACTACACACACACAGACACACTACACACACAGTGACACACTACACACACAGACTCACACACTGCACACATAGACAGGCACACTACACACACAGGGACACTCTACACACTACACCCACAGACTACACACTTAGACAGACACACTACACACATAGACACACTACACACACACAGACAGCCACACATACACACACACACTACACACATAGACAGACACTACACGCACAGACACACTACACCCTACTCACACACAGAGACACACTACACACTACACACACACAGACACACGCACTACACACATAGACAGACACACTACACACATAGACAGACACACTACACACTACACACATAGACAGACACACTACACACACAGAGACACACTACACACTACACACACACTACACACGTAGACAGACACACTACAAACACACACCAACACAGACACACACACAGACACACGCACATGCACACACACTACACACATAGAGAGACACACTACATGCACAGACAAACTACACCCTACACACACACAGACACACTACACACACAGACACACTACACCGTATACACACACAGAGACTCACAGACACATTACGCACACAGAGACACACTGCGCACAAACAGACACACGCACTACACACATAGACAGACACACTGCACACACAGAGACACACTACACACACACAGACACACTACACATGTAGACAGACACACTACACACACAGACACACACACTACACACATAGACAGACACACTACACACACAGACACAGACACATACACACTACACACATAGACAGACACACTACACACAGACACACTACACACACA